>NW_010320920.1:0-2368 GCF_000700745.2 Antrostomus carolinensis | reverse complement strand
TCACTCATTTGCATATTTTATTACTATTATCATCATCATCACTATTTTAATATCATTATTATTTTAAATTTTATTTTAAGTTTTATTTTATTTCAGTTATTAATTTGTTCTTCTCTCACCCTATGAGTCTCCTCACCCTTTACCCCCCAGTTCTCTCCACTGTCTCCTGGGGTGGGAGTGAGTGAGCGGCCGTGTTTGGCTGCCAGCCCAGTGCAACCACCACACCATCAATAAGAGCTCTTGCAGGAAATGGCTGTGCAGAAATAGCTGTTTTCTCCAAGGTGAGAGCGTTGGTAGAGTGCTTCATTGGACACTCACTGGTCCTATGTTTGTTCCGACTGGAGGAGGATGAGGTCTTTTACAAATGTGACATGGATTTTTAAGGGCAGCGAAAAACTTTAGCTACATAAAACATCAGGCAAACAAAAAATATTCAGAGTTTGAAGGAGCATCGGCTTTACCTTGACACCCCTCATTAGACTGTCTGACTTAAAGCAAGTTGAACGTTGACTACTTTGGCATTTAAGTCCTAATGTTCTCCGCTGGAATACGCGTGGGTTGGCAGTTGCTGACCTTTCGCTTCTGCCTTGTCTAGGTGTCCTTTGAGAGAAACCACTCAAGTATCCTGAGCCATAATTTCCTTATCTATGGAAAAGAAATAATGAAGCTAATGACTTCTAAGACCTCACCGATTGTGAAGACTGATTAGTTAATACTTAGAAATCATGGAAAACGCTCCATAGTGTAATATCTGTTAATAACGGCTCCGTCTTACATGAACTAAAGTGTTGGTCCCACTTGTAGCATTGCAAGAGTCTTAAAGAGTGAGGGGAAAAAAAATTAAACCCAAATCATGGGTTAAACTGAGATCATCCTGGGTAAGTCAGTTAAAGCAGGAGAAATCCCTAGAAAAAGAATAACTGAATTTATACAAAGAATTTTGGATAGTGCAAGTTAGGCTGCATCTCCAGTCTTATACTGATCTAAGTGCTTAAGGAGTCCAGGAAAAAAAAAAGGCTTATCAAGTTATTGTTAATTTTTAGGGCTCTTAATAGGGGTTTTTAACTTTAATTCTTTAACTCATCTCTTTTTTCTTTTTTTTTCTTTTTTTTTTTTTACTAGCCCCCTGTGACCTAACAAAATACCTTCCTAATTAAATTTAATAATAGAAAAAAAAAAATCATCAGTGAGATGTGTTGTTCTGCTGGGAGAGAGGATGGTTGAGACTGTGAATGAGAGAGAAATAATTTCTGGAGTTTCAAGTGAACTTCTGAAAACTCTGAATCTGAAGCCATGGAAGATGAGTCCCCAGAGGTACTGGCAGAGAAGGGTTAAATGGGAATTTTGATCTCATTTTTTTCCGGGGAGTGTTTCTTGGCATATATTAGAGTAAAAGGAGCTATAAACTTGGATTTTTGAGTGCCCTAAAAAAAAAAAAGGTAAGCTTTGTGTACCAAATCCCAAGAGTTTTGAAGAAAGTGGATTAATTTAGTTAAATTGTGAATGAGTGTTCTCCTCTGAACATCTGTAAACTGTTGAGTTTAATTGGCCTACAGCTGGTTCTGATTGGAGCTTCGTTTTGTTTTTGGTTTTGTTTTTAATTTTCTTTTACTTAGTATCTCATTTCCTTTTCCCCTGTGTTTTCCTGGTGTCTTTTTTTTTTTTTTTCCCTTTTTTTTTTTTTTTTTGGCATGTTAAAAGGTAAATAATAACACATACAATTCCCCTTTAAAGAGCCCTAAAGAGAAGTGGGCTTATCTGGTAGAGCATCCTTTTGTAGGCACCTCTTACTGCCTGAGCATCAATGGGTTCCACCTGCTTGTGGGGATGGAGGCTGGGTGGGAAAAGTGTTTGGGAACTTGGTTTATTGGTTTTGTTTGGTTTATATTGTGGTTTATTCCTATTTTTAGGTCTTTTCAGGTTTTTTGGGGTTTTTTTTTGGAATGACTTAACAGGCAACATTGGATGGTTTATATAGTGGAACTCAGCTTTGAATAGTGAGAAGGGAAAGGACAGACTCTTTTCAGCTGATTTTTCTTTTGTCTGGCTGAGTTGTGAATGTAACAGCGTGTTTTTTAGTATGACTGGTCTTCTCAGAGTCCCTTAGAAATAATAGAAAGAATGAGTTTGCTTTTGTCATTTTCTTATGGCCTCAATATTGTCCATTGACACAGAGAGCAGGACTAGATGACAAGGTGCAACTGTGACCTTAAATTGACCTGCTGAAGATTCAGAATTTCACAATACAAAACCCACTGAATGGCCCAACTTGATATTATTATTTTTTTATTTTTATGGGGTTTTTTTTTCCTCCCCAAAGCCACTGGTCATTTTTCCTGGCTACTAATTAACTAACCATTTTTTTTTT
>NW_010320919.1:23769-27660 GCF_000700745.2 Antrostomus carolinensis | reverse complement strand
CCCCTCTACCACAAGAAAAGGAAGTAAGCTACAATGCTAGGGACAGCACAAGGTATGCCACATACCTGCTAGGACCTCATCATCTGCCAGTGGGGTGTAGGGCATCTCCCCATGCGTGAAGACCTCCCACATGAGCACCCCGAAGGACCACACGTCTGATTTTGTGGAGAACTCATCCTCCAGCACAGCTTCAGGTGGCATCCAGCGCAGCGGGATCCAGGCCTGGCGGAAGTGGTAGTACTCGCTGCAAGCAGGACAGGCAGGCGATGAGACAGGCGCCATCCCATCCCCACCCACTCCCCTGCCAGGCTGCCAGCTGACCTGTTGTACACGTCCTTGCTGAGGCTCAGTGATGAGACCTTGACCTGCCGCTGGGCACTGACCAGGCAGTTCCTGGCTGCCAAGTCCCGGTGGTACAAATCTGCCGTTGGAGAGATGCTCCATGCCCAGGGCCACCTGTGTGCAGAGAGACACCTGACCCCAGAGAGATGTCAGCACTGGCTGCCCTCCTCAGGGTCTCCAGCCCCACAGCACTTCCAAAGCTGCACTATTACCTTATGTTTGGTAGTGAGGGGCTGTGGCTTCAGAGACTCATCTTTGCTCTTGGAGATCCTCAGGAACTGCTTCAGGTCCCCCTGGGAGACAGACAACAACTCAGAGGCAGCACCTCTCCATGCAGCCAGCCGCGTCGGTCCCCATGGTGCTCAGATGTGGCAGGCCCACTGGCAGCCCCACGGACCCCCATCTCCTGGGCCCTAGTCCCTGCCTGTCCTCCTGGTCCCTGCCCTGTAGGGCAAGCCAGTGTCTCACTTCTAGGCCTCAAATGGCTAAGATCAGGGCAAGCAGGCCTGATGTTTCCATGTTTTCATGCCCCAAATTGCTTTCTCTCCCATGAACTCCAGGCTCTCCATAGCAGCCGTTAGCATTCCCAGCCTTTCTGCAGCATGGAGTCCCACAGCTTAACTTACTCAGCCAAGTCCTGGACATAAACCAAAACCCAGGAGGATGTGGAAGAAGACAAAGTCACCTCTAGGGCTTGCAGACCACTCCCCTTGAGACCCCCACATGCTGGGAACAGTGGTAAGCTCAGCCTGGTCTCCCTACACCTTGCTTGCCCTGCGCTGCCAGTCTGGACCATGTCACACTTGCAGAGCCCATGCCCACTGTCCACCTTTCCTCCTCCTCACTGCAGGAACTGTTGGCAAGGCCCTTACCAAGTCCACATACTCCAGGACCATGTAGTGTGGCTCTGCCTCACGGCACAGCCCCAGCAGCCGCACCACGTTGGCATGGTTCAGCTTGCCAAACATCTCCGCCTCTCGACGGAAGTCCAACTGCAGCTGCTCATCCCTCGTCTGCAGGCTCTTCACCAGGACCAGTGCTTCACCCTCGCCATCCTCTGCACCTTTTGCCTTGGCCAGGAACACTTCACCAAACTCCCCCCTGCCTGGAAGCGTAGAGCAGCACACAGGAAGACAGGGCACATTAGGACAGCACATGTATTTGACAGCCCAGCAGCTGCAGGGCCCTCTGTACTCCCAGCACATCCCATTTTCTGGCTAGGACATGCTGGAGTTTGAGCCACAGGCTTCCTGCAGGAGCAGGGTCAGGGTGGCCCAGCATACCCAGGGTTGTGATTGTCTGCAGGTTGGAACGTGGAAAGTGCATCTTGTCAGCAGCACTGTGCCGTTTGCTGGCCCCAGAGCTGCTGCCCAGGTTGGTCAAGGCCACTTCTTCCTGGATCTCTGCTGTCATCTGCCCATTCTGCAGCAAAGCACCACCTGCAAAGGGAAGCACGCATGGCTTCAGCATCTTTCTGGGCTGTGCAGAGAGTATCATGCTGGGGATCAGCCCCTTCTGGGGCTGACACTCCCAGCACCCACAACTGGCTCCAAGCACCCCAGCTTGATGCCTAGTCCCAGGCAAGAGAGTGGCCTCCACACAGTTGTTCCCTCTGGGCTCACGTCTGGCCCCACCTCTGCCAGCCCTGCAGCCACCCTTGAAATCAGATGCTGAGCAATGGCTTTGGTCCCAGAGCCAACGAGCCCCATCTGGCCTTGTCCATCCCATGCTACTCGGTCATCCCAGAGGACTGGCTACCTCCAAACTACCATTGACAAAACTCAGCAGAACAGCAGCAGGAGATTGGATATGTGAGGCAGAGAGTGAGCAGAGAGGATCCTGATAACTATAACCAGTGGCATCAAGCCTACCTGGCATCGGCTGGGGACGCCCTCTGCTGCAGCCTAACCCCCTGCTCCTGCTAGCTCCACAGCAAGCCAGCGATGCTCATGTCCTTTGTAATCTTGAACCTCTCAGACCAGATCAGCCTGGACCTTCCTTTACTGCTTGGAAGTGCTAAGAACTGTCCTTGCAATCCACTCCAGCAAGCTTTCTGCTCAGGAGCTCCACTAGAAATTTCCCTGGCACAAAGAGCAGGCAGTGAACAGGAAAAAACATCACTGGCCTTAAGAAAGTAGAGAAACTTGCACTTTCCAGGCAGCTTGTAAGGGAAAACCAGCACAGATAGCTGTATAGATAGCAAACCTTGATTTTGAATGTACTTCCTGCTTGGATCAGACCTGGCACTAGGAAGCAGTACTTGTCATAAGCTGAAGGCAGGAGTTTGGATGTAGAGCAGCGCACAGCACTGAGCTAAGCTGACTAACACATGTGCAGCATCACCCTGCGTTACTGTGCACACTCCATTTCAGGTAGTCCAGGAGCAAGCATGAAAGAAACACCTGTCCATGCAAAAGGATTTAATCACAAGATTACTTGACCCACAACATGAGGTAAGTCCCAATAGGAGTCCCACTGCACATAATTTCCATCAAGGGGTATTGTAGAGCATGTGTGCTTACAATGCATGTGTAGAAGAGAGGTATCAGCCCACCAAGTTGGCTGAGCAGCTCTGGCCACGACTACAGGGACCGTGACTTTGTCACAGGCAGGCTTGGAGCTGTGAAGACTGAGATACATTGACTTGAGAGCCATGGCTACTGACAGCTGTCCTCTCTCACATGCTGGAGTAACATTTGCAGAAGACCATAGCAAAAAAACACCACCTACCCTATAAACCAAAGCTTGATGCTACTTACACTGTCCCTGGTTTTATGCTAATTATTAGCAAGACTGTTCGACCCTGTGCTGTCTGCACTCATGACTGATAGTGTCTCAAGACTATAAACTTGAAGCCAAAAGGATAACACAAGACTGCTGCAACTGTGCCAAGAAAATACCGAAGGCTGCAGAGTCCGTATGCCGCCACTGAGAGACAGCACCAGCGGGCAGCAACAACAGCCACTTCTGAGAACAGACATCCCCACGTGTCACTGAGCACTGGCAACACAGTTGATGACAAAGGGACCGCAAAAATGAACAGGAAGTTTAATGTATGTATCCAGCAGTCCAGAGTGGAACGAAGTGCAGAGAAGCTGCTGGCTTTGCCCACCTGCTTGCAACACCTGAGCATCTCCTGGAGGAAGAGACAGAGCCATGCTGCCCTGGAGAAATTACTACATGCCAACACAAAAATCAAATGCTCCCCTCAGTCCCCACAGCCGTTAACCTCCCCAAATGCTATGTCTGTATTCACCCAAAAAAAGCAGCAGTCAGACAGAGGAACACTGAGAGCAAGAATCCTCGTTACAGAGGATGTGGCACACCAAGGACGTGACCTTGGAAGGTGACTGACTTGTTAGGAGTGCACTGATCAATAGGAAATCCATAGGAAGGATCCACTGCAAATCCATAGGAAGGTCAAATCTGCCTGGATTCTGAGGGCACTGCAAAAGTCAGTTGGTGGCCAGCCAGGGAGTACTTGTCATCAGGGAGGTGCTGAGATACTTCAGGTCACCCAGCTAAAGAGGGACAACATGAAAAAGAGGG
>NW_010320919.1:12790-23739 GCF_000700745.2 Antrostomus carolinensis | reverse complement strand
CAAATGTTTGAAGACCAGGGTGAAGGGGACGACTCCAGTGGAGCTGACAGCAAACACTAACCACTTCTACAGAGAAGGTATGGAAGTACCAAAAATAAGTGTAGGCATCTGGGAAAACAGTCCCTGGAGCTGTAGGTTCCACAGCTTACTGAACCCTAACCAAAACCTTAACAGCAGCCTCGGTCTGAGGCAGAGGTCCCCACCACAATGGGTGGCCCAGTAAAGGAAGGTATGGAAGGACGCCCTCTCACATGGGCCACCCATGATACTGGGGATGTCAGCCTCAGCACCAGGATGCTATGATGGTTAGGGATCAGAAATCTGCAAGGTCTAGAGGTCCATGGACACTGGCACTGGAAAAGGCATGCCAAGGGGGGCACGGCACTCCATCAGTATTCCTCCTTCCACACCTTTCTCATCTGGGCCACCCATCGTGCTGGGGATCTCAGACAAAGATCCAGGCTGCCATTAGGATTAGGGTTAGAGTTAAGGCTAGGGTTCAGAGATCTACAAAGCCTACAGCTCCAGGGACACTGGCACTAGCAAAAGCATGCCAAGGGTGACACAGAAATCCACCAATGTTAGTCCTTCAAACCCCTTCTCCTCTGGGCAACCCATACTCAGGTTGCCATCAGGCTTAGGGTTAAGGTTAGGGTTCAGAGATCTACAAAGCCTACAGCTCTAGGGATACTGGCACTAGCAAAGGCGTGCCAAGGGCAACACAGAAACCTACCAACGTTAGTCCTTCAAACCCCTTCTCCTCTGGGCAACCCATTGTACTGGGGACTTCAACATCATACTCAGGTTGCCATCAGGGTTAGGGTTAAGGTTAGGGTTCAGAGATCTACAAGGCCTACAGCTCCAGGGATACTGGGGTTAGAAAGGGCATGCCAAGGGGAGCACTGGACTCCATTAACATTCCTCCTTCCACACCTTTCTCATCCTGCTCACCCATCATGCTTTGGGACATCAACCTCAGTCTCAGGAAGCCATTAGGGTTAGGGTTCAGAGATTATAAAGCCTACAGCTCCAGGGACACTAGGGTTGGAAAAGGCAAGCCAAGGGGAGCATGGCATGCCATCAGTATTCCTCCTTCCACACTTTTCTCATCTGGGCCACCCATCGTGCTTGGGACATCAGCCTCAGTCCCAGGCTACCGTTAGGGTTAGGGTTCAGAGATCTACAAAGCCTACAGCTCCAGGGACACTGGCAGAGGAAAAGGGAGGCCAAGGGGAGCACAGCACTGCACCAACATTCCAGTATCAGTGATGGAAGGAGAACCAAGACATCAGGAGAAAGAGCTGAAACAGCTTTTAGAAATGAAGATGATGCTCCAGAGATCTCTTGGTCTCATGAAGGAGTGATGTATCTCATTCACAATGGTGACTCAGTTTAGTCTGTTTGCAGGGATTTTGCAGGGTCTCATGGAAACAGCTGTGAAAAAGCAGCTCGGCTCCCTCAGGACAGGAGGGTACATCCTCCAATGGACACACAGAAGGTAGGAACCAGGGTAGTACAACATGCTGCCAACAATGAAGGGGCACTGCTGGCAGCTGTTTGCTAAAGCAACCAACTGAGGGACAGCAAAGGTACAGGCCAACATTCCTGTGTGGCTGGTGTGGCCAGCAGTAGAGGGACAATGAGCACAGCCAGAGATACAATGTGAGACCTGGGGAAAGCATCTCCGATGGTCCATCCATAGTGGTGGGCTCAGCCCTGAGCTGCCTGCTCTCTCTCCAGAGCAAGCTCTGTGGACAGGGAACAGAAGCCAGTGGTACAGCTGGGAACAGGACACAGCACAGCTCTGTCACTCTGCAAAGCTGGATGCACCAACTCCTGCCTGCAGCTCCTCATCTCAGAAAGGTGACAGTGCAAGTAGAAAAGGCACTCGCAAGAAGGATCAGACATAGGGAAGAGCTGTGTGTTCCAGTGCAGAGCTGATCGCTGACAAGCTTGGAAAGCAAAGAGGTAGTTTTTAGACAACCTGTTATACTCCAGAAGTCCTTGTCAGAGGATGCTGTAGTTGCTCAAAGCTTAGATAGGTTTCAAAAATAACAGGGCGAGTTCAGAGCAGACTTCAGGGTTGTTCAGTGAAAAGTCTTCCCTCCAGCACCAGGAGCTGCTGAACTGGGAGCTGAAGAGACCAGCAGACTACTACTATTTCATTAGACTGCAATAGGGATACTCCCCTCCCCTTGGCAAAGGGTGTACATGATGTCACGTATGGGTGCTGGAAAGCAGGAGTGATACATAACTCAGCAGAGATGGCCACAATGTGGGGCTGGGATGCACGTTTCACAGGAACTTGCCTCTTTCTCACCTGGCAGCAGGTCTCTGCCACCAGCCACAGGCAAAACCAAGAGCAAGAGACTCCAAGGGTAAGTTAGGAGGAGCTCCCTGAGCTCCCTGTCCCTTCAGCCCCTCCAGCCCAGGGGTAAGGGGCTGGCAGTGAAGCCCCCACCCCCAAGGGTGCTGGTCTCACCATTCAGACATTCCATTTCGGGCTCCTCTCCCTCTGGGTGCTTCTTCAGCCTCTTGGCTTTTCTCCGCTTCTTGCAGTAGAACATCAGCCCCAGCACGATAATAATGTAGGCAACAGCTGCCCCCACCGAAAGCCCAATGGTCTGGATCATCTTGTAGGGTGTGTGGCTGCCAGGTCCCTCATCCTCTTCTGCTGCTGGCTTGTCTGTGGGGCAGAGAGCATCGAACCCATGAGGGTGTGGAGAGATTTCCCAAATCCTGCTCAGGAATATGCTGGAGGAATGAGAAAAGCCCCCCTGCTGCAGTGGCCACCTCCTCATCCAGCCAGAGAACGCTGGACACAGCACACTGCATTGCATCCCAATAGGGATACTGCTGTGATTCCCCAGCAGGCATGACCTGACACTCAGCATCCAACTGGTGGGGCCAGAAGCAGGGCCTAGAGCTGCCAAGGATACCAGGAGGCCATGTCCTGATGTTGGGCATCTCCCTTACCTACGACGTAGAGGAAAGCCTCACGGTGCTTGATGTTGCAGCTGTTGCCGGCGATACAGGTGTATTTTCCAGAGTCCTCGGTAGTGACGTCGTAAATCACCAGGGAGCCATTGGGCATGATCTGAATCCTGCCAACCACACAGAGCCCTTTGCAAGCACCAGGAGCAAGAGGCAGGCCTAGGGCACCTGCAGCCCCATCTCCCCAGGACGCCTCAGCCCCGTTTCCCCAGTGCAATCATGTTGAATTTCTGTCTGTGCACTGCTCAAGAACAAACGGCTGCAGCTCAACTGCAGCTTGGCAGGCTGCAGCAGAAAGGGTAACCCTAGGGCCAGGAGGGTCCAGGCCCTGGGACGTGGAGACAATTGACTGTGCACTCCCCAAGATGGGAATCCAAGACTGCACCATCAGCACCCACATGCTGGACAGGCATGGGATGAACCATGCTGCACCACGTTTTAGCTGGGAATGAAGGCTGTGTACCTGGGCAGGAGCTTGCCGGGATCCAAAATCTTGTCCTTCCCTTTCCACTGGATGTGCGGCACGGGGTCCCCCTCCGCCTGGCACTGGAACATGGCTGTGTGCCCCTGGTACACTGTCGTGGGCTCTGGCTCTAGCTTGAAGGTGACGTAAACTAAAGGCAGAGAGGCCGACATGAAAACGCTGTCAGCTCCTGGGAATGGTCCTGAGCTCCCACAAGGGAGCTGGGCCAGCACTGGCATGGTGGCACCTGCCCTCTCAAACCAGACACTCGAGTGTCATGGGGAAGAGCTCGGAGTCAGGCCAGACATTTATCACTCTACGGGGGCATGCCAGTTGGGTGCCACCCAAGCACACCCACTGCAAGGCCAGCACAGCAGGAAAACCCACCTGCCTACCGTAGAGCCCTCACCTGCTACCACGAGCTGCACGGTGGCACGGATCTCGCCCTGCGGGCTGTTGGAAGCGATGCACGTGTAGTTCCCTGAGTCGCTCCTGCTCACCTTGTGGAAGGACAAGATGCCAGCATTGTGGCTGACATGGGATGGCAGACTGCTCCCATCTGCAGGACGCAAGAAGAAGGATGCAGCGGTCATGCATGAAGCACTGTGCCACATGGCAGCTTCCCAGGCAGCCACAGCACCGCTGCTTCACCCATGTTGAAGGTTGGCCAACGCAAAGTTCCTGGGGCCCCAGGTCAGAAGCAGACCTATCATATCCAAGTCCCCCTTACCAGTTTTTGTCCACTGGATGGTGGGTTTTTCCCGGCCAGTGGCTGAGCAGGACACTGTAACCTCCTTATCAAACTCCATGCACTGTAGTGGCTGGGGTGGGGGGGTGAACTTCAGCTTCTCTGCAAGAGACATATGTGCTGTTAGGCCCCCCCGAGCCACAGGAGGCACCAGAGCTGAGGGCATCACACCTGCACCCTGCCAGGCAACAGAGCTGTGGAGTGCTTGTGAGCATACCCAGCACGTGCACCCGTGCGTATCCCTCGATGCTGCCCGCTGGCGTGCTGCTCACACACTTGTACATGGTCCCATCATACACCTCCACGTTGTTGATGCGCAGTGTCCCGTTCTCAGAGATCTCAAACCGGGAGTCCTGCCCAGAAGGAGGGTGGCAGAAACGACACTGTCAGCAGCTCTGGGCTAAGACCTTGCTTGTGGCACTCCTGATGCTCCCCACACCCACAGTGTCTCAGATAGACACGGCCCTGCTGAGACCCACATGGAGAACTGAGACAAGCTGCAGTGGCATCTCTCTGAGGAACATCTCTCTTGTCACTGCCTCAAAAGCACAGGGCTGTCTGTGGCTAGAGACAGCCAGTTATGCACCCACACACCAGTAGGATGGAGACGGTGCCAGGAACATGGCCAGAGTGGGGGTGACAAGGGATGCTGGGCCTGGCAGCAGGGCGAGAAACAGCAGCAGCAGCAGAAAGAGCCAAGCAGGTGCCTGGGAGAAGTGCCCATGAGCAGCAGGGGCTTGCCCCATCGCCTCACCTCAGAGATGGAGACACCGTTGCGGTACCAGGTGACAGTGGGTTTCAGGGAGGCCTTGCTGAGGCAGTGCAGGTATCCTGGCTTGCTCTCCTCCAGCTGGCTGTCCTTGGGCATCTCCACCCACTTGGGTACGGCTGGGCAGGGAGGTAAGGGGTTACACAGGGCTGCTCACCACTCCTCTGGCCAACACCAGTGCAGACCAGACAGGTTGGGTGCAGCCAGCCACGGGGCTCTGCAGCCCAGCTGTGAGAGATGTGCCTCTTTGTGTCAGTGAGGTGACGCGCCACCACACCCCAGCTCACCCCAACCCCCTATCCAGCCCCCTCCTCTGCTCCCAGCCCTTCTCCAAATGCTGCCTACTAGCCACAGTGATGCTCAGCTCCTGTTTCTTCTCTCCAGCCTTGTTGGCAGCATGGCACGTGTAGGTCCCCGCATCTGCCTCGGTGATACTGGTGAAAACAAGCTGCTCCGCCTCTTGGTACACCCTGCCAGCAGTAGGAACTCGTTCTTGGTTCCTCTCCCACCAGACCTGGGGTGTGGGTATGCCTCGTGGTGCAGTGCAGGATATGCGGTGCCCCTGGTTGGCTGTCAACACCTTCGGGGAGAAGGCTGCCATTTCTTCGATCTCTGAAAGGAGCAAGACACAGCAGGGCTCAAACAGGGCAGGAACATGTAGCCAACCCACCAGCATCATCATCGCCATGGGAAGCACCAGCCAAGGGAGAGAGCGCACAGGCTGTATTTGCTTCCCTCACCCACCCATTTTACAGATAAACCAAGCGGTTCTCCATGTACTGACCCATTGCTATATTGTCACATAGCTCCAAAGTGACACTGCAACTCTAGGACCCGCTGCCCACCCTGCCACCAGCCCCAGGACCTCACCTGCTAGCCGCAGAGTCGCCTTCAACACAAGAGCTTTCCCCCTCTGCCCACGGCCAACGCACTTATAGACACCGGTGCTGCGAGCCTTCACCTGGGTGATCAGCAGGGAGCCATTGGTGAACACGGTGGTCCTGAGCACATGGGGAGAGGCAGGGCTCAGTGGGCATCTCTGCAGGACATGGGCCAGAGCCCCAGCACTGTGATGTCCCACATGAGCCCGCAGAACCAAGAGGGAAACTTTGTCAAAGCTTCCCAGTGCAGGGGGAGCAGCACACATAAACAAAGAGATGGTGGGACACATGCCTCATGGAGACAAGAATTCTCTTTCTTGGAGAAGAGCTGGCTCCCACCAAAAGTTGCATCACCAAACTGGGCCAGCTCTGAAAGCTGACCAGAAAAGGGGGTGGGGGGCACAAGGTGGCGCCCGGGAGCTGCCAGGACACTGAGCATCTGGCACCCAGACAGCGCCACTTGCCTTGCACAGTCTGAGACATCCTGGGCTCCAGGATCACCGTCCACAGGCAGCCTGAGCTTGGAGATCTCCCCAGCTCTGGGGACTGCCCCATGCGTAGGCTCTGGGGATCACCATGCACTGGTATCTGGAGGTGCAAGACAGCCATGGGCCCAGTGATCGATGTGTGGGTGTTGGGGGCTGGGAGGTGTCCCTGAGTCTGGGGATCACCACCTGTGGGCATCCGGTGCATCCAGTTCTGGAGCCCCTATCAACAGAGAGAAGCTAGAACAAGTCCAGAGGAGGCCACAAGGACGATCCGAGGGCTGGAGCACCTCTCCTATGAGGACAGGCTGAGAGAGTTGGGGCTGTTCAGCCTGGAGAAGAGAAGGCTCCAGGGAGATCTTATAGCGGCCTTCCAGTACCTGAAGGGGCCTACAAGAAAGCTGGGGAGGGACTTTTTATAAGGGCAGTTAATGACAAAACAAGGGGAAATGTCTTTAAACTGGAAGAGGACAGGTTTAGATTAGGAAGAAATTCTTCACTGTGGGGGTGGTGAGACACTGGAACAGGTTGCCCAGAGAAGCTGTGGATGTCCCCTCCCTGGAAGTGTCGAAGACCAGGTTGGATGAGGCTTTGAGCAACCTGGTCTAGTGGAAGGTGTCCCTGCTGATGGCGGGGGGTTTGGAACTGGATGATCTTTAAGGTCCCTTCCAATCCTAACCATTCTGTGATTCTATGACACATCCCTGACTCTGGGAATTATTCTAAGTGGATGTCTGGGGCTTGAGCTCTCCCTGGCTCCACAAAGTCACCACATGTGGACATCTGGGGCTGGGAGACAACCCCAACTTTGAGGATCATCATGTGTGGGCATCTAGGACTCATTGAAGGACAAACTGCTTCCTGAGTCCTATGCAGATAAAGGCTGTGCACAAGTACCAAGGCCACCCTAAACCCAAGCCAGACAAGCTATGAAACCAATCCCAATGGCCAGCCTGATGTTGAACGCTTGCCCTCAGGCACAGCCAGAGTTTGGCCTCTCTCTCTGTTGCTTCTGAAACCTGGTACCCCCTCTCCTCCCAGCCCTGCCCACATCACCAGGGTCCCTATTACTTGGATCTGTTGGTGATGGGGCTGTCTTCAAAGAGCCACTCCTGCGTAGGAGGGGGCACGGCTGCAAACTGGCAGTCAAACATGGCCTCTTCGTTCTTGGTCACGATGAGGTCCTGTGGGATGATCACCGCCTGAGGAAAGCTTTCATCTGCAACGGTAGAGACCACAGGAGGGTGAGAAGAGCAGAGTGGCCCGTGGTGTCCCTTCACCAGTGCTCTGGGGGAAACTCAAAAAAGAGCTGGGCGCTCCCTGCGAGCACACTGTGGACTCAAAGGAAGCAGACACACCAGCGTGGCTGTAGGTACACAAGTAGAGCCCAGGACCACATGTAATGGCTGCGCTGGGGAAAACCCCTTCTGCTTCCCTCAAGTCACTGAGCACCCTGGGCTCCTAGCAAACAGACCAAACCTGTCACTGGACTGCAAATTTCCTTGTTCAAATACCTCTCTAAGGTCAACATCTCCTGCCTTCCCTGGGCCTTGCCTTCAAAGACCAATGGGGCATCTCAACCATGCAGCACCGTGGTGGCACTGGTATTAACAAAACCCACAGCATCTACAGCCTCCAGGGTCCAAACCTTGCTGAAGGAGGGAGGACCCTGGTGCTCCAGTACCAGAGACAACAGCACAGACCTGCTCCAGAAAGATGCAGGGGCAAATTAACACCTGTAGACAGGGTAGGGTTCAAACCCAGCCAGGTGTGTCAGGCCTGTGTCTGGCCAGAAGCTTCACACAGAGAAAGTCCCACCAGCCTGACGCTTCCCTGGCAGCCTGGCTCCTGCCCTGCAGCAGAGGGGAGGCTGGTAGCAGAGCTGTAAAACAGTGGAGCCTCCAGCCCTGATCAGCTGGTACACGACTCACCGATGATATTCAGCGTGAAGTTGTTCTGGCTGCAGACGAAGCCGACGGCACTGCGGGCACAGCAGTAGTAGAGACCGTTGTCGTCGGGGCTGGCGCTCTGCAGGGTCAGCGTTCGCTCCTTGTTGCTGACAGAATAGGTGCTGCGGCCGTCAGGGAGGGGGGTACCATCCCGAAACCACTGCCACGTGGGGCTGTAAGACAGGGGTGAGAGGGTGACTGAGTGCAGGGCACTGGCAGGACTCCCCAGAGAGGACGTGTGCAGAGGAGACAGCCCAGAGATGGCCCATTTCCCTGGCTCTCCGTCCCCACTGCTGGTGCCAACACAGACACGAAGCCATGAGACATGCAGCCAAGTGGACGGGACATGACTGGAAAGCAACGGAGAGTGACCGCAGCACACCAAGCAGCTCAGCGACCGGACTGTGACAGCCCGTCCTTACTGTGCTCCTCGCTATGCGGCTCTGAGGAAGCCGTTTGCCTTCTCCGCCGGTGCTCAGCCACAGGCTCAATCCTGCCTTTCGCCTTCCCTAGACTCTACTGAATCCTCATAGGAGAAAGGAGAGAGAGACAGAGAGAGAGAGGGGAGGAGCACGCAGTGAAGGTGCAGGGGGAACCCTCACAGGGTCCACTCCTTGGGAGGCAACCCTTACCGGGGGTGGCCGTCGATGTGACACCGTAGCACCACTGTGGAGGAGGGCTGGATCTCGGCTACGCTGGCCGGCTGCTTCAGCACCACACTGCCTGTCTCAATCCCTGTGGGATCAAAGAATACAACACAGCTGGCACTCCAAACCTACAGAGCCCAGGTGGGTGACAACTCAGTAATAACCAGAGCAGGCAGTAAGGGCACAAGCATGCTTAGATAAGCCCTCAAGCCAGCATGGAGTAAAGGGACACCCACCCTGCTAATGTCCCACTTTGCCCTGTGTAGCTGTTCTCTGAGGGATAAGAGGGGCTCTGAAAGGACCTGCAGTGCTCAGGACACAGCTGACGCAGTATCCCCGTTTCATATATACAAATGGGAAAGGTGGCAGGAGAAACATCTCTTGGGGATATCAGAGGATACAAGCGGCTTAGAGGGCATGAAGGACATGGAAACTGGAGAGGAATACTTGCACAGTTCATGCCGCTTGATCCCTGTCTGACCACCACCCCCACCCCCACACGCATTAGCAGGCAGCCTGGCAAAGCTGTTTCCAGTCTCATGCCCTCCCAGGAGAGTGCTTTGCCCTGTTCATGGTGGGCAGCACCAGGCCACAGCGCAAGTCTGGCTGCTCTCACCCCACACTCACACTTGATATTGAAAGATGCATTGGCTGTGCGAGCCTCCTCCCCAGTGAGCACGTTCCTTGCCACACACTGGAAGTCCCCGGCATCCCGGTGCCGATCGACAGCAGCAAACTGAAGGTTGCTGCCTTCCTTGAAGCGCTGCTCCGTGTCTTGAACGGGGATCCCATTTTGCAGCCATTCAAACTCCACATCTGCTGGCTCCTCCACCTCACAGCGGAGGATGGCACTGCGGCCGTGCAGGGCGTCCTGGGAGTACGGCTCCTTGGTGAAAAGGATCATTGCCCGAGTCCCCACAGCTGCAAGACAGAAAAAGGACGGCAAGTTTAGAGCATGGGGATGGGGACAGGAGAGTAGGTAAGCACATGTTGTTCTCAAGGGTCTCCACATTGCTGAAATCGCCATGGTAGGAGAAACATACCCTCAAGCACATCTGCCAAAACCAATCTCCGATGGGGGAGGTTAGACTGATCTGTGCTCCGATTCCAGCACTGCTGCTTTAAGGTTATCTCTCCAGCAATCACTGGGACAGGGCTGCCTGAGCTTTCCACAAGCCAAGGAGAGCCCTCTGCTCCCTGGGGTCAGGGGCGTTAGGAGGGAGCTCCTGTGACCCACTGCTGCGTGCCGCCCTTCCAGCCTGAACAGAGACGTGTCACGCAGTGTATGACCTGGGAAGTCAGTCACCAAAACACTGGAGAGCAAGTAGCTTCCTGGGCAGTTCAGATGTTTCTTTGGGTTCCTCTTGCCCTGTTTTTTAGGGTACATCCTAATTGCCAGACATGCATCAACTGCCCCAGATCAGAAACACTCATAGACTATTACTAGGCTTTCCTCAAAGTTTTTCTCCTTGGGATCATGTCTTTGTCTCACCTCCACATCCTCAGAAATTACCCAGAAAAAAAAACCTGGTTCAGAACAAGGACTGCCCATAGGAATAAACACAGCAGCTGCTGGAGCACAGCACAAGAGGATGCAGCAGTGACACCCCAAGCTTGTGCTGGGGACTCAGCCCACTTGCAAGTAGAAGCGGAAAAAAGAAATTGCAATGTTTGACTCCAGGGTCTGACAGCAGCCGTGGGGTGGTTCTGGAGGGCTGGAAGCATCTCTCTGCAGCGGTGGAAAAGCCCAAGAATCCTCCTCCACACAGTAACCTCTACCCGAGAGCTCAGGGTCCTGGGGCCAGAGCAGGCAGCGCTTCCCTAGGCATTGCCTGGCGTGGCTCCTGGGAGACCACGCTAGCATGTTCCTAAATCCGGCTGCTGCCCAGCCGCAGCCAGCCATGCAGGCGCTCCGCTCCGGTTACCAGCTGGCCGCAGAAAGGAAAGCAGACAAAGGGCAATTCAGCACACGCCGATTGCTCTTGGACCCTGTTCCCAGCACCATGCTCTGCA
>NW_010320919.1:3611-12777 GCF_000700745.2 Antrostomus carolinensis | reverse complement strand
CAGGCAGATTTGGAGCATCTTAGAAGTAATCTCGCATGAAGATGAACAAGAAAGTGGTCAAAAAGGAGCGTTCCCACCACTGCAAGGAAGACATCTTCGGAAAGTGGTTGCCTGGATAAGTTACATGAACAAGATCCAAGCCCAGCTGAAGGGCAGTTCCTTTTTGAAGGCTCAGCCACATCCTCCTGCCTGGTGCTTGTATAAAGCCCAGTCAAGGGACACAATTTGACAGGACATCTGTCACCCAGAGCTAAGGGTAAGGGATCCTGTTCTGAAAGGGATGTTTTGAAGGGAGTATTTATATCATCACATTCTAGAAAGCCTCAAGAGCCCTTTCCATGCTGGAAAGCCTTTGGAGTCTGCTATGGAGTGCCAGTGCCAAGCAAAGCCTCTCCCACCTGCAGCCGCTCATGGGCACCCAGGGCCAGCCACACATTTCCAGCACAGCCAGCCTGAGCTCTCCTGCTCACAGCAACAGCGAGGCAGAGATACGGGCGCTTGTCCAGCACTGCTGCTCCCTAGGATGAGGCTCTAGTCTCCCAGCTCAAAGCACATGTCAGCCAGGAGCAGGGGCACCTTGGCCTGTGTCTGCAAACACCCTTTCCCCAGAGCCTGGACGGAGCAACAAAGTCCTCCCGTTACAAAAACCACAGAAGCCTCTTCCCAAGGCACTGGGACAGAGGAGACAGTAGTCCAGAGGCTTTTCCTGCCTGCAGTCTTTGCAAGATGGGACTGTGGGTTCAATTCTAATTTTCAGTCACTCCAAAGAAACCCCCAAGAAGGGGGCAGCAAGGAATTGGGAGGTCAGAGGAAGAGCAGTGCACAATGATGTACCACAAGGTCTAGGATGTGGACCTTGTTGCAGCCTGGCTTTCTACCTTCAGCACCCAATTGTGCCACGGACCTTGGTGTGCAGGCAACATGCCCAGGGGACTGTCCCCAACCAGGTTAAGTCCCACAGCTCCTAGGTGGACATCACTTGTCAACTGCACTCACTTAAGGCCGCCAAGAGTAGCCACGGACTGACCCCTGTGGCCTGAATGACAGAGCTACAGACTGTGCCTGAAGTCCTGTCTCCTAGGTACTGAGCTAAGCCCCATCAGCATGCTGTGCTCCCGAGGGTCAGCATGTCCAGTGAAGTTTCCATCGTCATCTACCACGCAGTTCCCCAAAGGGTAGGAGCTATCCATCAGTCTGTGACAGTTGTCCCATAAACACCACAAGATGAACACATACCCCAAGGCAACACAATAGGTGGGAACATGTGTTACAAAGGTACGCACATCTAGCTCCCCACACACCAGATCTGTCTCACCAAGAGCACTCAGCAGGGTAGTGACCACCCAACCACACGCAAACACAGCTATGTGCTCAACAGCACAACAGCTCCAGAGTATCAGGAGCTGAGATCGTGCCAAAAAAGGCTGCTGGGACAAACAGACACGAGCAAAGAGGAACAGGACACTCAAACCCACTCAGGTTTGAACCTACAGGAGCTGGGACTGTCTTTTTCCACAGATATGCTTCAGGGCACCAAGGCACATGTCCATCAAACCATACCTGTACGGTACAAAACATGTATAGAATCATAGAATGGTTTGGGTTGGAAGGGACCTTAAAGATCATCCAGTTCCAACCCCCCTGCCAGCAGCAGGGACACCTTCCACTAGATCAGGTTGCTCAAAGCCTCATCCAGCCTGGCCTTAAACACTTCCAGGGAGGGGTCATCCACAGCTTCTCTGGGCAACCTGTGCCAGTGTCTGACCACCCTCACAGTGAAAAACTTCTTCCTAATATCTCATCTAAACCTGTCCTCTTCCAGTTTAAAGACATTTCCCCTTGTTTTGTCATTAACTGCCCTTATAAAAAGTCCCTCCCCAGCTTTCTTGTAGCCCCTTCAGGTACTGGAAGGCCGCCATAAGACCTCCCTGGAGCCTTCTCTTCTCCAGGCTGAACAGCCCCAACTCTCTCAGCCTGTCCTCATAGGAGAGGTGCCCCAGCCCTTGGATCATCCTTGTGGCCTCCTCTGGACTTGTTCTAACTGGTCCATGTCTCTCTTGTGTTGAGAACTCCAGAACTCAACAGGTACAAGGCAGCAGTGCACGTTAGGAGCCTGCACTTGCCCCATAAAAGCTGTACAGCCCGGTCGTGGCTGCAGTCAGCAGGGTTCACACATCCCCTCCACCTCATCTGGGCTTTTGGGACAGAGGCTCAATGATGAAGATGACTGATCAGTTCTCCTTTTGGGGTCTCAGCATCCCCAAATCTTTCACCTCATCACTAGTGCTGGAGTTAGTGATGAGGCACCTCTCTCTGAAGGTGTAGGCCATTAGGGTATGAAGACATGATATTTTAAATGAGGTGTGCTTCTAGTACTACATTGTCAGCAGTAGCAGTATAGCACTAAAGAGCAGTGCAACTGCTTTTGTCCCATCACAGCCAGCCCCATGGCATCTCACTCAGCGGTGGTCAGCTGAGAGCTTCAGCAGCCTCATCACATGCATTCCCCATGTCCAGGCAGGAGGACACAGCTCTGTGGATAGGGGACATGATGAAGGCTTGGCACAAGCTCCCCATGGGAAGCCAGGGATTCTACAAGGTGTCAGGAAACACTGGGATCCAGCTCCCCAGTGAAACAGGGAAAACTATTTATGTCCTAATGTTCCATTCTGGGGAAATGGACACAACCAGTTCAGCTCAAGCAAGATCCCCGTCTCATGAGCACAAGTGCCAGAGCAAACTGGGATAAATAAGTGTTAAAGTGCAGTAAGAGCCATAAACTTGTGTTTTGTTTTGACAATAGCATCCAAAGTGCCACGGATGGACTGGCTGCATATGCTGGAAACCACCGTCCCAACCAGGTTTGGGCTGCAAGGAAAGACCACCTGCAGCTAGACGTGGTCCAGACATTTTGGGGTGGAAGACATGGGAATCCCAGAGCTGGACACACCTTTTAACAGTACTCTAAATCCACAGCACCAGGCTCCAGTGTTTGTAGATGGGAAGTGCTGTACTTAACCATAAAAGTTGTACAGCCCTGGTCCAGGGAATGGCTGCAGTCAGCAGGGTTCACACATCCTCTCCACCTCATCTGGGCTTTTGGGACAGAGGTTCAAGAATATCTGTGTGGATGACATTGTACCAGAGTTCAGGTAAAAACCTGTATAAAGCCAAGAGACATCACCACTGTGTGGCAGAGCCATGGTCATGCATGGCTTAGCCATTGGAGGCCGCCAGAACTGCCCAAGCTGGCAGATGAGACAGCTGTTTCAGCGCTTGGCGGAGAACAAAGGCAACCCCTGCTCAGTTTGACTGGACACCTTCATAACAGCATGTTTCTGCTGTGGTTTTGTGAGCTAATCTGGGCTGGGCTGCATTGCTAGGAGTTGCTGAAAGAAGCAAAATGACTCCTCTTTCCTTAGCAAGAGCCACCCCAAAGAATAGCCAGCAACATCAAGTCTGTTGGAAGCCAGCTTAGCAAGCCCAAGCCAGTGCAGAGCTCTCCCATAGTAACACAGCAGGGCCAGCCACAGTCCCGCCAAGCCAACGCCAAGCAGCAAGCTCAAATGTGTGAGCTGGCAAACACCCGCGCTCTGCATATGGATGTGACATAAGCCACCCCTGGCTGGGAGAAAAAGAAACCCACAACACATGTTTCTGGCCTAAAACCATTTCAACTGTGGCTACAGAAAGCTTTTCAGGAAAGCTTCAGCCAGATTAGATAAACACATTTGAAACGCAGCACACTTGAAAACACCCAGTGGTGTTTTACCCAAAGGATATTTAATTGAAACGTAAAACCCTCCTGTTGAGATAATAGATGAAAGTTAGGGAAGTCACACTGGTACCTACAGGTCCCCAGGGTATCGTTCCCACACACCACAGAGCAAATCATCTGCAGGGAGGGGACAACCAGCAGCAGGACACACAAGGATGGAGACAAGAGGAAGCTCAGATCACATACCAGCTCTGAGAGCGTAGTTATGGCAAAGATCTGAACGCATCCTTCATGCACAGGTATCTCTCTGCTCAAAATCAATTTCATTTCTTTAAGGAGACAAATAGCAGCTTCCCAGGAAAAACACACTAACAGCTGCACTGCAAGCCCGTATTTCTACAGAGTATTATCTCAATTGACTTTTTGGGGTTGGGATGTCTCCAGGACTCGGCTGTTGCAGCCTCCTCCAAAGGCTGAGCATGTGCAGAGCATTTCAGGGTGACAAATAAAACCAGCAAAGCCACATCCAGGACAGACTTTATTAGCAACTCTATGAAGTTAGTCACCAGTCCCCAAACCTCTGGAGAGCTAGTTTTCAATCCTATGAGCTTGCCAGGGAGCAAAGGACTCTCCATAGCTCCAGCAAAGGAGCTCCAGCCCCATCGTAGCCAACCCCCTCGAGTGCTGCCACAGCATTACTGCAGTGATTTGGCAGCAGACTGCAGCACAGCCTGGGAATGGCTTTGGTTTGGGGCCATTCTCCAGAGCTAGAAAAGCAAGAGACATCAGTGCTGTCATTTTCATCAGCCAGAGCTGTAAGAAGATGCACCAAAAGAGTAATAAGGATCTGAGAGCAGATGCTGGGAGAGCTGGGAGCTAGCGCTGGGAAACTGGGGCTGAAGTTTTGGGGGATCCCACATCCCTGCTTCCACCTGGACAGCACTAGGTTGGTACATCCTGGGCACAGAGACATTGTAGGGCTCTTGGGGAAGGAGGTGGCACCAAACTGCCCAGGCATGTGTCTCAGTAGTGCTCACCTCTGAGGCTGGACACTCCTCCCACACTGTGCCGTGGATATAGCCGGCCACGAGGCAATGAACCTCATGGACTGCAGACTCTCATGGTGTGCTGGGCTTTGTAATCATGGAGACATAGATAGAAAATGTGTGGGGGGTGGCAGGACTCACCCTCGGAGGATCAGCTACCTCTAAGGTTGTATTTAGGGCTGCACCATACCAAGAGGCCTCAGAGCACCAAGGGTGCTGCCACGGCAGCAAGCCCAAACCTTCACGCTCATCTTTCAGGCAACAAGGGCACGGGGCAGCATTACCAGCCAGGCCTTGACTTGAGCCAAGTTTTTCCATCTGTCACTTAACACGTCAGTGCCAGTCCCACACGCTCGCCTGGGGACACTCCAGTAGCCCAACCCCATCCGGGTGCCACAGAGCAACTGTGCAAGCTGGGGAGAGCAGGCAGCACATCGCCTGCCCCGCCTGACGGGACGAGTCGCCTACATCTTGAAGCAATCCAAAAATCATTGTCTCCTTGCCTAACGACATCGCTTGGGAATGCAGCCTCAACCACAAGGCCTTGAGCTGCTGCAAAGCCCCGATCCCTGCTGCTCTGCAGCCGTCTCACTCACCTACAGCCATGCTGGGGAAGAAACGGGCAAGTTGGCTGCCGGTGGCCTGTGCCACGGCATGGCAGCACCCTGCGTGCCTGGAGCACTTGCAACGAGCAGTAGTTGTGGAGGAAAACAAGCCAGCACAGGTCTCAGCAGGCGTTTGCCATGGCTGCGGTGCCAGCAGAGCTCGTAGCACATTGGAGTGCTCCACATCCCCAGCGCCATAGGAGATCCATGCTTTGCTTCCCTCAACCCCGAGCTGCCCACCCCGAGGTGTGCCCAGTGCCCAGCTCCTGGACACCTCCTCACCGAGCTAAAAGAGCTCTGGACAAAGGACAGAAAGGGAAAAGGAAAGGTTCCATTTCACTTTGTACCCAAAAGAGTCCAGGTTACCAACATCTTCAGACATCACAGCTGATGCAAGGATATGAGTAATCCCAAAACTGCTTGTAACCAAACAAGGAATGTAAACCATGGGAATGGAATCTGGAAGATGGCTTTGTGCAAGTTTAAGGTTTCTTGGTTTGGAAAGCAAGCCCAGCACTGCAGGGCTTCGACAGCCCAGCCCCGCTCTCCAGCCAGGCCACAGCAGCGTTATTCTGCAGACTTGCTTCCAGGGACACTTCAGCAAAGTTTCCCCAGGCTCAGCTCAGCCAGATGTGCAACCCAGCTCCTTCAATGCTCTGCATCTGTTAACAGCAGATCAGCTGCAACTCACCTACAGTGTCCAGGGCAGCAAAACCCAGAGCACCCAAACTGCATCCTTCCTCCCCAAAGGGGAACCATCCTCCTCCTCTTCCCCCTGATGGCAGGAGGCCTTGGATCTGCCCCAGCTGTGGAGGGGGACAGCTGGCTTACAGGAAACAAATAAAACAAAGACCCATAGGTATCATCCTTCTGCTGTAGGGTCATCTTTCCTCTGTACTCAGCACTGGTGAGGTGGCACCTCCAGTGCTGGGTTCAGTTTTGGGCCCCTCACTCCAAGAAAGACATGGAGGTGCTGGAGCGTGTCCAGAGAAGGGCAACGGAGCTGGGGAAGGGGCTGGAGAACAAGTGTGATGAGGAGCAGCTGGAGGAACTGGGGTTGTTTAGGAGAAAAGGATGCTGAGGAGAGACCTTATCACTGTCTGCAACTACCTGAAAGGAGGGTGTGGAGAGGTTGGTGTTTGTCTCTTCTCCAAAGTATCAAGTGACAGAACAAGAGGCAATGGCCTCCAGTTGCACTAGGGGAGGTTCAGATTGGATATCAGGAAAAATTTCTTCACTGAAAGGGTTCTCAGGCACTGGAATGGGATAACTAGGGAAGTGGTTGAGTCACCATCCCTGGAGGTATTTAAAAAGTGGGTAGGTGAGGTGCTCAAAGATATGGTTTAGTAGTGGACAGGTACAGTTGGACTCGATGATCTCAAAGGTCTTTTCCAACCAGGCGATTCTATGATCAGGATGCAATGGAAGGAGCTAGATGCAAAAACTGGCACAACCAGCTCACCCCCTCCGAGGAAGGGGTTCTTGGAAGAACCCCTCCAAGAAGGAGTACTTCTGGCAGAGGACCTGGCTGGCCAGAGTCTGTTCTGGCCTCTCAAAGCAGAGAGGATCTCAAATGCTCCCATGGCTGAGCAGGGGAGCTCACAGCTGTCCCAGCCCCACTGTGGAGCCAACACTCCCTGCGGACACACAACTAGCTTGCAAATCTCAGCCCTGAGGTGGGATCTGGATGTATTTACACCACCATCTCAGCACCTAACTAGACAGAGAGCTTGGTAACACACTGCTAAACATGTGCTCCCTGTCCATTTGCTTTAATAGTTAGCAAAGCTGCCATGTTCCCTAGGAAGGCACTGCTGCAGCACATAGGTGGGGACCTTGCTCTCCCTGACTGGAGCCTTTGCAACACCCCAGGGGCAAGAAGCACCTCAGCTCACTTGGGGAAGGCCCTGGGTACTTGCAGCAACCACACAGTGCACTTCCCTGCAGAGAGGAAGCTGGGATAGAGAAGGGTGACCTGGGCAGAGATGCCTGAGCCCCCACCACTAACTTGAAGTGGGCAGTAGGAGTAGCCCAAGTCCATCCCCAGGCTCCAGCCCTTCAGCCTCAGACTGAAAGAGCAGGATTGAAAGACACTTTCACCACTTTCTACCAAGCAACCCAACTGTTGGTATGTCAGCTAATTAACAAACCTCAGCAAGGTGGCAGCAATAGCTTTTTGCCAGCTGGGAATCCATTACTGATGTATCACCATCCCACCATAGCCACACTATGACCTTTATGCTTCTGCCACTGCCATTGCTCAGACCATTGAGGGAGTAAAGCCTCTGCAATCAATCCAGCAGCAACACAGGCTATTCCTCTTCGATGAGGAATCACTAAGGGAAAAGGAAGGTTTGGATGAGCTAATACACTCTGGACTCATTTCACTCCGCAGCACTTGCTTCCAGCTCCACAGACCTGTAACAATGCAAGGAAGACACAGGCAGAGCACTGCTTTGAGGCTGCCACTGCATCCCTCAGCAGCATGCTTAGCTGCTGCTAACCCCAAGCAAAACCAACAACCCAGGCCACAGCTACGAAGACCACCTGGCTCCCTGCAAGCCCAGGGGCAAAGCTAAGGGCCACAGGAAAGGCAACCCTTGAAGGAAAAGAACATCAAACCTCAACAGAAGGAGCTGAGAAGCTCACACTCAGGTCTCATGTTCCAAAGGAGCTCAACATGGGATGGACACGTACAGCCCCAAACAGGGGACTGATTTATCGCTGTGTCCTCCGGGAAAGACACTGGGCCACAGCAGAAGTCTGACGTAAAAGGAAACCACAGGCAGATTAAAGACCATGACCTGTGCTCCATCCAAAGGCCACAAAAGGCACAGCAGGGATCATGTTAGGGTTTGGGATCCTGGACTCTCACAGGTTTCAATAACACAATCCCAGAAAGCATTACCAAACAGGTCTTGTCTTTAGGAGCAATTTATTAAACATCATTGTCTGCAGGCAGCAATTCCTTCTGTTGACAAGTCCTCGTGAATTGCTACAGTGCTGGGGCTTTGCTTTTAGCTGCTCCTGGATCAAAGAGACTCTGGGTTCAAGCCCCGGCTTGCTTACAAAGGCTGGGCAATCAAATCACCAGGCTGGAGCATCCCCTGGTTGTTGGTCCACAGGAAGCACCGAGCCCCCTGTGAGAACAAGGCTCCACTTGCTGCAGGCAGGTTTAACTCCTCATGTGCTGGGTGTGCACTCCTCACCAGCAGCTTAGCCCATCCAGGCTTGGCAGCAGGTCCTACAAGGCAGGAATGTTCCAGTCGCCACAGCACTGCTCCTGCTCAGGACTGCAACTCTTACCTGACAGCCTTTCCTTCCAGCTGCAGCCAGGCACAGCATGCACAGTCCCACTGTCCCTATGACATCTGGGACTCCACACATCCCTCCTTTTCTCTCTTCCCCATCCACAATCGTCACCCCAAGCTGTCAGCAGCACTTCTGTGCTTGCCTGCAGCACCCAAGCTCCTTCCAACCCAGCCTCCACTGCAAAGAGCCACATCTGGAGAGAGGCAAGCCAGCTCCCTCCAGGCCAAGGGAGCCACAAAGAGCCACAGAGAGATACCCCACCATCCCTCTGAGGTCTGACCCAGGATCTACCAGACTGACCATGCACGTAGCTAGGAGCTGCCAGAGTTTGGCTAGCACTGATGTGTGTCACTTTCTTTACAGTTGCATCCACTGGATTGAGGAAACACTGTCCTCAGCACGTCACACCACAGGAGCCACTCATCCTAACAACAATGTCCACATGGAACTACACCACTAGTGCATGTAAGTGCTGGAATCCAGCC
>NW_010320919.1:0-3579 GCF_000700745.2 Antrostomus carolinensis | reverse complement strand
TGGCATGCGTTAAGACCCAGCAGGGACATGAAGTTACAGAAGGATGGGATGGGTGAAGTGATGGGAGAGGCTTGATGTGTCCTAGGTGGGGAGGCAGGGAGTGTGCCAGAGCAGGGCCCTGTAAGACTGTGAAGTTACCTGCAGTAAAACCACTCGCCTGGCCTCTCATCCTGCCCTCTCTGCTGTCACTGGATCAGCCAAGCACTTGGTACCTTGATCCTACCTCCTGCTCCCCATCCGCTGCAGCCCAGAGGATGCAGGTTGCCCCAGAGGCAGTAAGGCACACCAGCATCTGCTCTTTGTCCTCGCGAGGCTCTCGGTGAGCACAGGGCCCCATACAGACCTCCCATTCATGGCTCGAGCAAGCCATGTGTTTCCTGGCACAGTTCATTATGAACATGCTCCTATAAAAGCAGATTTTTGGCATGCCAGGACTGGGAACAACACATGGGTCAGCTTTTCCTCCCCCCTGGTCACAAACACAGAGCCAGCATGCTCATTTGCACCAGCTGAAGCTGTAGAAGCAGGCAAGAAAAATCATGAATGCTTAATAATACAAGCAACCCCCCCTGCCTCGCGGGTCAGTCCCTATAGCCACATAAAGCAGCTGCTCGGAGCACGCCTGCTCCACACACAGCCTGCTCCACTGCTTAGCAGATACCGCGGAAACAGCCGCCAAGCCAAACACCCAGAGAGATTTGCATCTCCAAATGATTTCCAGCCAACCATGTTCCTCTGTGCAAGAGGTTCCAGTTGAGAAAGCCGCTCAGACGGGCAGAGTTGCAATAAAACCGCTCTCTCCCACCAAGCCAGATGGAAATGGTTTGATGCAGGCAAGGAGCTCTGAACACGGCAGGCTTGGTCTGATCAAGCCCAACATCTGGAAAGTCTTTGGGCATCCATCATATAAGCCTTTTAAAACTACATCGTTTCCCATTTCAGTTAAAGTAAAAACAAAAACTCACTCTGCACTCAGGGAAAAAATCATTCCTAGCTGAGTCTTCAGCTACAAACCAGCATTTCCAAGGAATGCTCAGCTAGAGTGGCTTTGGTTTCATGAGCTGGGAGGACCTGCACCAGCACCTAGGAGCTCCAGGTCTGGGATGAACACAGCATGGTTGTACTGGGGTGGATTGAGACTTGAGAAATCACCATCTATTTGCCCCTAAAATTGTACCACACACCTGGATCCAACAGCTCTGCTCTGAGAGTGTGGGTCTGCTCAGATGACCACCGAGCCTCCCCCTTTCATGGCAGTTTTCTCAAGACTTGCAGGAGACACGATGCCTGCACACAACCTGCACACAATTCATGTCAATTATCACACCACCACACAGGCCATGCATCTAGTTCTTCTCCATGGAGGGCCACGTCGAATCAGCCCGTAGCACAGCCATCTGCATCCATGAGCAAAGCTGCAATTGCAAAGCACCCAGATATGCAACCTTCCAGGTGGGATTTACTGATCCAGAGGAGAAGCAATCCAGAATAAAAGTAGGCACAGAGGTTTTCCCAGCTGGAAACAGCTGGGGGCATCTGCTCATCCCACAGTACTTGGCTGTTTCACTTGGGTCCCAAAAAGAAACTGCAGAGCTGGTCCACTCTTCTTTCCTCACCTCTATCCTTGTGTGCTGATGCAAGATGACATCTGCCCAGACCCTGGCCACCCTCATGGACCCCAGTAGGAGCCCTATGATGTACAGCAGATGCAAGCCCTTGTTTGGAAACATCTTCGCTGCTGGCCTACCAGTGAGTGACAACCACTCTGCAATGGGACGGCAGCTGGAGCTCACCCACAGCACCTCTCTGCTGCCCTCTGCATGGAGGGGTGCTTTTAAACACAGGTTCAGCAACCATTGAGAAGCCAACGCTGCCCTTCAAACCAAGCTTTAGAATTAAAAAAAGAAAAGCTGCAACCATTTAGCACAATTCCTGTTATCCTCCCCAGAACTGTTCAGACAGGCTGCAGGCTGTGGGGGATTTTCTCCCCCTGTGGTTAGCAACCCACTCTGCCCCTCCCTTGTCCTTCCAGGCCCAGGATCCCATACTTGGGAATGGCTAAGCCCAATTTCTGAGCAATTATTGCAAGAAACCAGAACAAAGCCACTGGGGTTTGAACACCGTAAATCAATCGCTGGAGCAAATGCTGAGGCAGTGCTTGCAGGAAGGCGCCGGGGTGCAGCTGGCCAAGGGAAGAGCTCACTGCCACACACAGCGGGATCTGCCTGCAGCCTCTGATCCCCACAGCCCCAGTCCCAAAGTAGGCAGGAACCACTCGAGAAAACACCAGTATAACCCAGAAAAAGGCTCAGCACAAGGACAGTGAGCCCATGTATCTGTCCTGGTTTTTAGCTGGGACAGAGCTGGGTTTCTTTTTAGTAGCTAGAATAGTGCTGTGTTTTGCTTTCAGCCTGGGATTTGTTGTGAGAGAAACGCTGAGAACACACCAGTGTTGGCATTTTTGTCACTGGAAGTGAAGGACTTTGTGTTCTGTTACTCTACAAGCACAGGATCCCGGTGGGAGAGGAATATTTAAATTAATAAGCTAAATTGGCATTTGGATATGCCAATGGGATGTTCCATATCATATCACATCATGTTCAGTATGTAATGAAGGTCTCCTCCTCTTTTCCTCTCTGTCTTCCTCTCAGGCTCTCACTCTTCTAGGATTCTGGTTTCAGTTCAGGATTGCTGCTCCTCCGGGATCATTATCTGGGAATGTGCCGGGCTTGGTTGGCAGGTGGTGAGCAATTGCACTGTGTATCACTCATTTGCATATTTTATTACTATTATTATCATCATTATTATTTTAATATCATTATTATATGCTGTGATTCTGTGATTATTTTAAGCTTTATTTTATTTCAGTTATTAAATTGTTCTTACCTCAACCTAGGAGTCTCCTTAGCCTTGCCCCAATTCTCTCCCCTGTCCCCTGGGGGGGAGTGAGCAAATGGCTGTGTCTGGCTGCAGCCCAATGAAACCACCACAGAGCCCAGCTGCAGAGTCCCAGTGGCTGCTGGCACATGCTGGGATAGCCAGGCTACCCTGGCACTGCCCTCACTCACCCACCCAGTTCAAGCGAGTCTGGGGCTTCCTCGCCTCTGTTCCTCAGGCTACCACTGCTTCCCCATCCTGCTTCCCCAGCACAGACCCCATAAAGCCCAGCCCCCTCCCCAGCCACACACCCCTCAGGCTTGCTTCCTCCAAGACCATCCCAAGCTGTTTCACAACTCTGCCATAGGAGCTCTGGACCCTCTATCTCCCACTGCTCCACACCTTCATCCTTGCACTGGCAGCAAGCAGAGACCCTGCTTTCCCATGTGCTCAAAGCCAGGCAGCAGAGTAAGAGAAGAGCCACCCCAAAGCAACATGGCATGATAACCTCTGCAGTCAAGACACGGTGGTGGTGGGGAGCAAGGTCCATGGCAATTCCCACTGCATGAGCTACCCGCTGCTTTGGCAATGAGCAAGAACAGCAACAAGGGCGCTCCTCTGCAGCCACAGAGCAATGGTAACATTATCATAGAATCATAGAACCGCCTGGCTGGAAAAGACCTTTGAGATCATTGAATCCAA
>NW_010320918.1:34121-37192 GCF_000700745.2 Antrostomus carolinensis | reverse complement strand
GAAGAGAAGAGAAGAGAAGAGAAGAGAACTGGTTTTAGGATAGATATAGGATCTAGCACTATGAAAGGATTACAAAAGGGTAGTGTAAATCTAAATTAATTCATTCCAGCGAGGTTCCTTGAGATTTACGGTATTATATGGAATATCTTACCCTGTGAGAAAGTGCCTTTTCTGTTTGCTCTTCTTTTGTTAATCTTTTATTAGAAGACATAATGATCCCCTAGCATATACCAATCTTCAGGCAATTGGTTAGTTCAAGTTAAGTTATATGTATTTGCTTCTGAAGAACAGAGTTTTGTCCTGCTCCATCTGATAAACTCATTATTCAAATGCTATCTAATCTAAGTGAATTCTCCAGTGATACTGGACACTGCACGGTGGAGATGATGGCAGATAACCTCTCAAGCTTGCATTTAGCTAATGAGGGAAAACCCTACACAGTCTGTGAAAATGAGATTTGCAAAACTTCAGCAGACTAGTGATTCAAATATATTTAAGAATAATCCACATTACAGTCACTTACCAACTGATTATCTAGTTACATGTCATTTATAGATTAGTGTCAGACCCACGTACAGACTAACAAAAATGAACTTGTCCTGTCTGCCATGAAGATTTCACAGGAAAAAAACAGGATCTGAAAAAATGACTGAAGCTTTTTTCCTAAAATATGCAATAACCTGCTTATATTTCGTCATGCAAGGGTAGAGATGTGTGAGACCAGATGACCTCATGAAGAATGCATCATCTGAAACAAAGAAAGAAGGGTCTATATGCATGCAAAGTCATCGGTAAAAAGGGATGATGGGGATTTTTTTTTTCTGGGAACTGAAAATCATCATTGGAAGTACAAGCTGAGGTGCATATCGTGAACAGTCTTTCCTAGCAGGATTCAGTTCAGCAAACTGTATGTGTCATTTCGACTCGTATGAACAATGCAGTTAAAAACAATGAATAAGGTTTGAGTCCCAACTATAAACAAAGTCTATAGGGTAGGCAATAATTCAAAGAATATGTTACTCCTGGGTTCTGGTCCTGGCTATATGGTGCTAGGGGGAAATAAAATTTTGTCCTTCGGTAACTATGCAAAAATATGTGACATGAACTTTGTACACAGCATTACATATATGCTTGCATGCAATAGGTGATGTATATAGATACATATGATCTGCAATGAACAACATGTTACTTTTTTTCTGGAGAAATGTGTGTGGACATTAAAATAAGAACTAGTGGCTCATGGTGATATTGTAAAAAGCTGAAGTACAAGAAAATGAGAATTTTACAGACTAATAAATTTAAAAAACCTCTATAACATGTTAAGTAATATTAATTAATGTAAGTACTTACTGAAAAAATTAGAGTAAAATCCAGTGTTGTTTTATAGAGGTGGCATCCTCAAAATGAACCAAATTGCTTTTCAATTTTTGATCATTTTTGTGCCTGAAGCAGGTTAGAAATTAAACCAACTTTTTGGTTTAATAGACACTTTCAGTTTACCAGAGTTCAGCACCAATTTTTTGTATGAAATAGACTTTTGTATGAAACATATCACAGAAATAAAAAAATCAGCTTACTGATCTACCTGCGTATGCATTCAGACCTACCCCAAGAAATACAGAAAGCAAAAATATTTTTTTTCCAAACCGTACTGGCAAAAAGTTATTCAAGCAGTTTCACCCCACAGGAAGGCTGAAGATAGTCCATAATAAGGGCAGCCCTACTGAAAACAACAGCCTGCTCACATTGCCTGGAGCAACACACGGATGATGGATAGCATAACAGATGAATCTTCTCCTCATCTCTGTTCTAATCTCACTCTACTAATTGTCATCAATATCTTCAGTGTCAGTAGCTTGAGCTACTGCTCTGAGACTGTGAGCTCCCCCAGAAGTGCTGGCCCTGCTGCTTCTCCTGGGGTTTGCCCCTCTGCCTGGGCAATCTGTGTCAGTACTTTGCACAGACCCCTGTAGCCAGTGCCCAGGGAACAAACAATGGAGATGGAGCCTCAGTCTGCGGCCTGGGCTCTGTAGGGTGGCCCGCGTCTTGCTGATGCATGAGTTGCAGCATGGTAGGAAGGTTGTTGTTGCTGATGTAGCATGAAATGAACGTTGTAAATAAGTGATGAATAATATGCCAATATTGCTTTATGTTTGTAGTTTCCTATGTACACTGAAAGGTCATTATAATCATAGAAGTCAAGCATTCAAAACTCAAGAAATACAAGAACTGAGGCAGCTCTGCAATCTGAATGCAAGCCCTTGTATAATATTACTGTTCATTGCAGAAACACAGGTTGTTTTCATAAAACATATGCTTTGTGAAGCTCCAGGATAGGCAGGAGACCCTGTCTGTAGTGTCAGAACTATCCTCACTATCCAGTGCCTTTTTCCATGTACCATTAACAGTTCACTATGCAATTAATTCAGAACACAGGATTGTTAATTGCCTTTTACGTTTCTCTTCTGTGATCAAACTTTAACAGGAAATGTCCACAAACATTAATGAATAATTTTTTTATATCACTTTGAAGTTAAATGATGACGTCTTTTCTCAAAGAGGAGGGAAGCTGAGACACAAAAATATTAATGTCACATCATAAAATTTTGCCATATTTAGTTTGAAAAATTTAGTTTGTATATTCAGAATATTTCATATTCTTTGTCACATAGGTGTTTCCATCTGGACAGCCACAAAATTATAAGCACCGGGTTAGTACAACACATAGTTAATATAGCTCATAATCACATAAGAAGTAGGTGGCAGGGTAGCCACATATATTTTAAAAATCAACATATTATTGTTAGTGTAGAAGTTTTCAGAGCGGCTATTATTTTGCTTTATGCCATAAAAAAAGGATAAAAATTCAGGCTGTTGTGAGCAGAGGTAAATTCACACCTCTGCTTGTGACTGGCTCAGTGCACTTTTAGATGAGGTTGGAAATGCTGATACAGGTGTGTGCTTTCTTATTACATCTCTTTATACCTTAGTCTACAGTTTATACTTGAGATTCCATATTCTCAGTTTCCTCATTACCACAGGGTAATTGTATTCACAGTGTCTTCCTCCTG
>NW_010320918.1:33819-34046 GCF_000700745.2 Antrostomus carolinensis | reverse complement strand
ATGCTCCTGTACTCTCCATGTTGCAGCTTGAATGTCAGTGGAAAGAAGAAAGCACATGGACAGAAATTTACCATGAGCTCAGAATCACATCACTGCTCATGTTTATTCTGGGCTGGCTGAACTGGTATCTCTAGAGAACACCTTGCCAGTTTGGCAAGTAGGCTGCTGCCATTTGGATCTTGAAAAATTGCAAAACTCAACAGGGTAAATTCATTGAATTCTGAACC
>NW_010320918.1:0-33777 GCF_000700745.2 Antrostomus carolinensis | reverse complement strand
AGCAATCATTTTGATAAGGAATATATGATTGTTTTCAGCCAGGAAGACAACACTAAACTGCAGTTCAAATTTGAAGTAGAGTAAAAGATATGTTTTATGATAGCAACATGCTACCTAGAGCTGAAGAAGACTGAAACAAGCAAGCCACGAAAGGTATGTTTAGCTTCCAGGCACGCCTGTGGAATAAAGAAGCAAAGGAGGGGGAGTGGAGAGAAAGAGACTGGTAGCTACTGGTGCAACTGGTGTAACAAGCCTGCTTTAAGTAAGGGCAGGAGAATCTGGCCAGAGTGAGAGTAACCATGGGCTGGAAATCCTCCCCTGGGGAGCAATAGTCTTAGAACGAGAGGCAGTGCGAATGAGGGAGAGGGGATGGATGAGGAAGTAGGAGGGGTAAAGCTGACAGGTACAGCTGGGGACTGTGGTGGACTCTAGTGATGCCTTTAACTTCATAAATTTGGTGTAAGAGAAGATAAAATATGGAGAGGATAAAATGAGAGGATGTTAACAGCCCCTGGTGGCGGGGCAGCAGAGAAGAATAAATGACATGTGGATCAGTTTATTGGTAAGAAACATTTCATCTGCCATCTATAGATACATGGGCTGGCTTCTTCCATACAAGGGTTAACATTTACATCACTACTGGAGATCTGTTTAAGAGTGTGTGTGGGTTAAATACACTGAATCCTCATCCCATACACAGTAAGGCAGCTACAAGTTAAACATAATGACAGTGCTGATTAATTAGGTACTCCTACCCCCAGCACTTGAGAGTGATTTATTGAGACACATCTCTAACCTGATCCATTGTGCTGACTGGATTAATGGAGTGAGCTAGAGAAATTCACTGGCAATGGTAGATACAGAGCAGCAAAGCATTAACCCTTGGAGCTTTCTTATCTAGCCTATTGACAGAATATTAATTATGACAAAACATACATGTCTCACCTAATTATCTTTTGATAGCTAAGCATATATTTTTATTCATGCATGACGAAGATACTGGAGTGAAAATCATTTGCACATAAACATTATAGAAAAATATGGAGATAACACAGAATCTACAGAGCACTGTAAACAGGAGACTATAAATGTCTTTCTTTAATTCTTGACCATTTACTTTAGATTATTAGAACAATTAATGGAGGAAGCAAAAGAAGTTATTTTGGAAAATAAATTAGGGCATCATTAGATTGCTTATATACAAACACTCATGATGCATTATAAATGCTCTGATTTTCCTGGACCTCTCTCTAGCTGGCTTATCTTCTCAAACTTGGGCCCATTTCTGAAATCATGCAGTTAAATGGCATTCCCTAAACCCCACTTACACTGCAGGTTACTGGCTTACTCAGAACTTCAGACATCAGCTCTGTGTGATTGGAAACCACAGCACACAAGCTATTTTTGATGCCTAACATATCCAGGTATCTGAGACAAAGCAGGTGCATCCCAAGAACTGGGAAGCACAAGCATGGTCTACAAGCAGCTTTCAGGGATGTCAGAGATTTCAGTCACTTTTTCCTGGGAGAGCAGGATCACTGTATCTCAAACAAGGAGTGTCTGCTTCCAGCAGAGAACAGGTCTGTGAGTGTAGTTTATTAGTCTAGTATTGCATATCCTACTTCATATTTGCAGAATGAAATTCTCCAGATGTAACTTTTCACAAACTGGAAGGATAGTTCTGTTCAAAAAACAAATGGGCAAAAACAAGGAAGAGAGAAATTCCCTAAATATTGAAAACAGTTTGTTTAAAGATCTTCAAAATTAGGTATTGCTGATTTTAATTTTGTTTTGACAAACAGAAGGAGGGAAAATAAGTAAATAAAACTTTTTCATTTTATGCCAAATAAATATTAAAACCATATATATTTTAGAGCTTCAGATCTAGGGATTGATTTAATTGAAAAAAGGAATAAAAATGTTCTATTTAGTACCACTTGAACAGAAATTATGTTCTGTTAAGGCAGAAAGCTACTATTACAAAATTCTTATCACTAAAAATTTTTGCTGAGCTGTGTCTAGACTTTGAGGCAGTTATGCTCTCCTGTTTCAGTTTTCAGTACTGGTTCCCCAGTTCTGGTTTGTCCTGATGGGCACTCTGGCTGGGTTACAGTGCAGATGCTTTCTGTCTTGCACACGGTGGCTCACAGCAGTAGAAGAAAGGAATACAATGTGTGAGGTACTGTCCCTGCAAAGAATGGGAACTTGACGAAAGCTCAGACCTGGGAACTGGAAAGTGTTCTTGCTTCCTACCATTCCCACACAAAAAGGGCTGAGCATCTATGCAAGTTTGCTGATGACATCAAGCTATGTGGTGCGGTTGACACGCTGGAGGGACAGGATGCCATCCAGAGGGACCTTGACAGGCTTGAGAGGTGGGCCTATGCTAACCTCATGAAGTTCAACAAGACCAAATGCAAGGTCCTGCACCTGGGTTGGGGTAATCCCAAACATAAATACAGACTGGGGGATGAGTGGATTGAGACCAGCTCTGAAGAGAAGGACTTGGGAGTGGTGGTGGACAAGAAGCTGAACATGAGCTGGCAATGTGCACTTGCAGCCCAGAAGGCCAGCTGTATCCTGGGCTGCATCAAGAGAATTGTACCCAGCAGGTTGAGGGAGGTGATTCTTCCCCTCTACTCCGCTCTCGTAAGGCCCCATCTTGAGCACTATGTCCAGTTCTAGAGCACTGCGTCCAGTTCTGGAGCCCCCAACACAAGAAAGAAACAGACCCGTTAGAACGAGTCCAGAGGAGGGTCACGAGGATGATCCAAGGGCTGGAGCACCTCTCCTATGAGGACAGGCTGAGAGAGTTGAGGTTGTTCAACCTGGAAAAGAGAAGACTTGGGCGAAAACTTATAGCGGCCTTCCAATACCTGAAGGGGCCTACAGGAAGGCTGGGGAGGGACTTTTTACAAGGGCAGGTAGTGACAGAACAAGGGGTAATGACTTTAAACTGGAAGAGGAGAGGTTTAGATGAGATAGTAGGTAGAAATTCTTGACTGTGAGGGTGCTGAGACACTGGATCAGGTTGCCCAGAGAAGTTGTGGATGCCCCCTCCCTGGAAGGGTTTAAGGCCAGGCTGGATGAGGCTTTGAGCAACCTGATCTAGTGGAAGGTGTCCCTGCTGATGGCAGGGAGATTGGAAATAGATGACCTTTAAGGTCCCTTCCAACCCAAACCATTCTGTGATTCTATGATTTTATAATTGTAACTAGTCATTTCATTCATAGACAAATGCACAGAAAAAAGCAAGTCTATATGTGTAACTTATCCTGCACTGTGTGCCCACATTGAACTTGTGCTTCTAAGACTCACTAGAAAGGGTAAGTTTGCAGCAATGCTTGCAACTCTTTCTGTGCTGTTTCTCCACACAAGCTCTGCAGTTACACAAGAAAGTTGCTAAGTTTATCCAAGGTATATCCTCAGATACCTCCTGTAACATTAACATCAACAAGAAGCTGGGTCTTGATATGTGAGAGGAACACATCTGCCTTTTCAGGGACAGTTTTTAGAGACATTTTTAACCTCCCAGTGCAATTAGCGGAGACACGTCCTGCTGTATTTGTTGCAGTTACATCATAAAAACCATAGATCAGCACCACAAAGCCAGTCATTTCTGCTTATAACAATGTTGCCTCTGTAGAAGGACATAGGGAGAGCAGCTACAAAACACAGAATTTCAGAACAGGGTCATGGAATGGTTTGGGTTGGAAGGGACCTGTAAAGCTCATCTAATCCAACCCCCCTGCAGTAAGCAGGAACATATTCAACTAGATCAGGTTGCTCAGAGCCCCGTCCAGCCTGACCTTGAATGTTTCCAGGGATGAGGCTTCTACCATCTACCATCTCTCTAGGCAACCTGTTCCAGTGTTTCACCACCTTCATTGTAAAAAAATTCTTGCTTAGATGCAGTCTGAATCGACCCTCCTCTAGTTTAAAACTGTTTCCCCTTGGCCTATCACTACAGGCCCTGCTAAAAAGTCTGTCCCCATCTTTTTTATAAGCCCCCTTCAGGTATTGAAAGGCCACAATAAGGTGTCCTCCGAACCTTTTCTTCTCCAGGCTGAACAACCTCAACTCTCTCAGTGTTTCCTCACAGCAGAGGTGTTCCACCCCTCTGATCATTTTTGTGGACCACCTCTGGACCTGCTCCAACAGGCCCATGTCTTTCAACACCTCTCCTCTTATTCCCTGCCTTGCTGCTTTTTCCTTCTCTGTTATTCCAAGGGTCTACAATACAATTACTTTCCCTCAGAGGGATAAATTATTCAATCACAAAGTCTTTTTTTTTTTTTTTTTTTTTTTTTTTTTTTTTTATTAAGATTTGTGCCTCAGGTAGATTGCTTGAATATAATTTGGTCATCTCTACTCCATACACTATGCATTTTTGTGAAAACAACATAGACTTATTCTAGATAATCATCCCAGATGATCTAGCTCTGTGTAATATCACATAATATGTCGTATTTAACCACAGACTTTTTTGTTTATAGCTTAAGGTTTGCATCCCCAGGAATCTGCTGCTAGTAGCAGAGTCAAGAAGAACAGAAGTCCACCCAGAATACTCAGGTTGCTTATTATTTTCTAAGCTGGGGGAAAAGAAATCCATTCCTTCCTTTGCCTGCTCTATATAAATATTTCACATGTTTCTACAGTTTCTTAGTTAATACTTTTATTCTGTATTTTTATACTTTGTAAACTGCCCTTTTCATAAGCCCTTTCTAGGCATATGGGCCAAGGACAACCTAACACCAGAATTTTAGATTTAAATTGTCTCTTAGAAATGCAAGACCTTTCTAAGAGGGATGAAGTTCAGTTAAAGTGACCAGCACCTCACCATTGTTTTAGACTTTTACTCTCAGAAAACAGAAGAGGATGTATAAAAAGTTTTCCAGACTAGGAAATCACCCTTGTCACCTCACGATTGAACCATCTGCCAAACCCCCATGAGTTACAGGAGCAATCACTGCAGAAGTGGCTGTGCCCTGGCATCTGTCAGTGCAGCCTGGATTTCTCTGATGCAAAACTCTTAAAACATCTACTGGTCAGGAGTGAGGCAAAAGATGGATGTTTAGTAAGAATTGCTTAATTAGGATGCAAAGGTTTAGTAACAAAACTGATTTATTTGCTTTTTCATCACTCTTCATGATGAAATGACAATAAGGGACAGTTCGAGGAAACCAAACATCAGGACACTTATTGATTTAAAATAGTCACTGGGATTTATAATGTAGCTGCCTGAGATGTGTCTGTACTGTAAATAATTATAACAGTCTACCAATATGAAACAGCTACAGGAAGAACAGAATATGAGAAAACATACACCAGTTTTAGTCATCCAGAGAAGATTCAGATTGGACATTAGAGGCTGGTACAAGGCAATGGCTAAATGATCTCTGAGGATCCCTAATTTTTTTGATCATAGAATCATAGAATGGTTTGGGTTGGAAGGGACCTTAAAGATCATCTAGTTCCAACCCCCCTGCCATGAGCAGGGACACCTTCCACTAGATTTCTTCTTCAAACTCCATTTGTCCATCCTGTCTTCCTGTGTTTGTTGCCTTTGAAAGCACCGGACACTGTTTAATGCACATTTGGACAGCTTTCACCTCACGATCACCTCCACCACTATTTTAAAAATAGTTTCTACTAAGCATATCTTTTTGATCATAGTTGTACATTTTGTTGTGGTTACATCAGGTAGTAACTGGTGTGATTCTTGGCCCCGCTAGAATTATATGAGATTGTGATCTTCAGCCTGAGCAAGCTGTGCAGTCGCATGTGACAAGGGCTAATTGGTGGGCAGCTGTATAGGGCAGGGAAACAGAAAGTCAATAGATGGAAGGGATAGAGCACATATATCCTCTGTGTGATTGCATTTAAGGTGGGAATCAGCAGCAGAAACATAGAAACCAGGACCATTCAATCATTTAGGGCATCAGAGATGTCTGCAGAAAGTGGGATACCTGACACAGGACGTAGGGGAGACTACATCCTTATGGAGCAGCACCTGAAGAGCAGGAGGTGCATGTTAAGCATCACAAGTGGGACTAGAAACTTAAATTAAGTGACTGAATTGATTCTTTAAGGTCATTTACTAGCACTATATATAGATACATATTCAGATATGTTTATAGTCAGTATATATGTATATGTATATATGTATTTACATGATATGTGTGTACATATATATATATATATACACATACTTACTTGCATATGTATGCTTTAGTTACACATTCATCATAAAGTAATATAAAGCAGTCCTCAAGTTTTACCTCACATATCAAGGTCTACAAGTGAGTAGAGGTTGGGAAAACTCATGAGACTGTTGAAGGGCTTTGTGTGGAGGCTGGGGCTGGGTTTTACGTTTGTGTAACTGAAAGCACAGACTGGCAGATGGCACACACCAAAAATTTTTTTTTTTTGCATGTTTGCACAGTTTCTATCTCAATGAGATTATAATTGTAATTAAGTTATGAGCCATGACAAGAGCTCCTAGCTGCTGCCACAGTACAAATAATAGTACTTTAGATAAAATGAAAGCAGGGATGGACCTGGGGCAAATTTACTATAGAGAGAAAAGAACATTTTGTATCTGACTGAAAAGGCAGAGCATGGGCACAAAACGAAGTGTTTTTAACTTGCAGTACATCAATTATTTTATAATAACTGTCCATGTGCACAAATTTTCCCCATAGAAAATGTTTGGTAGGTTGCCCTTTTTCCATGGACTGAGAAACTATTCCTCATTACTTCAGTTTGCTGTAGTAAAAGGCAGTGCACTGAGATGATAACGCAGAACAAGGAAAACAAGATACATTCCAGCATGATTGTAATGGCAGAGGATGGAGGGTATGCAACTGAGACTGTCCTGAGACATCTTGACAGATCAAAATCTCAGCTTGTGGGAGATCAGGCAGATATAAACCCAGAACTAATGATATTTTGTATGGAACGAACATTTCCATGGAATAAAAGTTCAATTTCTGTACCTGACCTGGTATTACTCTCCTCTGCAAACAATGATCTCTCACCATTTTCACTGACTTCCTGCATCTCTGTGATTTTTCTGAGTAAAAATTCCAGGTAATAATTTTGTTTTGTCTCTGAAAAAAAAAAAAATTACTATAGCCCTTTAAAAATTGAAGCAGCCAGGAGATAGCTAAACATTTAACATCATTCTTAAGTTTAAGCACATATTAGAATTCATTGTATTCCTTTCAGAAAAGTGCTTTAGTTTTCATGAATTAAATGGGATTTGAGCTCTTATTTTTTTCCTGATTTAGAGTATTTCTGAGATTTATTCAGTCAAATGCAGAATCTTTATTTATGCCTCTACAAAACACATCTATTTTAAAGCCAAAATGATTCACAAGAACATATAGTCCAACCTGCTCTATAATAAGCCAAAGAACTCACCCAGATATGCCGATGTAAGGTAAAACATACTATATAAACTACTAGAATAGAAGAAGTAAAGCACTTAAGCAGCTGAGGAAGCAGAATCTCATTTTAACATGATACATTAAGGCAATATGATATTGATAGAAAATACAAACCATATATGAAGCTCTTACTCAAGAAGCAAGGCATTTTCAAACAGTGGATAAAAGGAATCTCTTTGCACTTTTTAAGCATGAATAAAGGAAAGAACAGAGAATGTTGTAGCCTAGAAGTCTTTAGTGGAGAGATTTCCTTCCAGATGCCACTGCAACTTGCTTTGGGGATCAAAAAATTCCCAACTGGTGCAATATTATGTGATGAACACTTCTGTTTTCTTCAGATCCTTCTAGAGACCTCTGTATGCATTGTTATAGGATGAGATCAGCTTCCAGTTGTGCAATTAGGAATGTGAATAACATCTGCCACATTTGGTTTGTTCACTCATGTGAACACCCAAGGGAGTGAAATACATAGAGGATTGCTTTGTTTGGAGAAGGGGCAAGATAACATATTTTATAATTTTATCATTTCAATAGCTAAGACTATATGTTTATATTAGAGAAAGCAGGATGAATAAACATACTTGCACCTGATGAGAAAATGATACATCTTATGAGATGCTCTATTGCTGTAGATCTTTATGTTTCAACCTCAGATCATCCCGCTTCATAACCACTTATTATTCATCAGAATAAATGAGAAACTTTTTGAAGGGGTAGGCAATTTTTCCCAGTGCCAGAATCACCTGTCTTTTGTTTTGTTTTGTCTTCCTGCTGTGCTGTAAAAGCCTTGTGAAGGTAATTCAAACTTCCATAAGAGATAGAAATGAAAGAGGTAATGAGTTGAAGTTATAAGCAACAATTTCAGAACTATTAGCAATATTGGCACCCTATGCCCTCTACACAGACTCAATAAACATGTTAAAGAGTGGTTGCATACCATCAAGATCCATAGCTTTTCAATTAGTGCCAGACCCTCCATTGTTTCAGGAAAGGTAGAAGAGGTAAACACAATAACTCTACTGGAATATGTATCCTTCATACTCACAAATTAATGGAGAAGAAAAATGAAGAAGGGAAAGGTATTCCCACATGTAGCTGAAGATTACTTTTTATTTTCTTCTTTTCATTTTTTTTCCTAACCAAAAAATATCTTCCAGCTTCTAATGTATTTTTTTCTGTATACACCCACATTGTCACTGCAAAACACTAATCAAATCAGTCCCAAATTTTTACTTGCAAATCTTTTCAATACTTTATGTCATTTCCAGTGATAAGGACTCTGTTATGAAAGTACAACACTCAGATCTGAGTACAGACATCAAGCTCTGACAACAAACAAAGCTCTAGTAGTACCTTCCCTGCTTGGCCTGTGTAGCTATAGTGCTGAGATGTCCAACCTCCATCCAAGCAGAGGACACAATATGACTCAAAGGTTGGATGTACTTCTTCTCATGCTGGAATATGAGGGTGGAGAGAAAGAGGTAGGCAACACACTGTTGGATCATTTCTGTGCCTTGGGTAGGGACAGCATCAAAGGTCTTAATTCATTGCATCTCTGACATGGGGGACCCCCTGTTACAGGGGACTTCTCTCAATCTGACAAAAGCCTGTCTCTGCCTCTACCATGACACTACTAATGCAATCATTTATATCACAGTAATGGTTCTTTTCTACTAAACCAATGGCTGCTAAAATCACATCCACCTAAAAATATTTTTTCACCATTTATGGATAATTTAACCTGCTGTTGGTATCCCAGGTAAGATTATATTTCTTACAGTGTTATGATTTCTATGCCATTTTTAGGTACCCTTCATATTTTGATCAGATAGGAAAAAGCCTAAAGGATCATTTGGTCATTGATAAAATGGAGAAATAGAAACACTCAAAATGGCTGGAAGGGTTCCAACTTAAAATAGAGGAAAATTATTTATAACAAAAACCATTTTTTTAAAATATGAAGGTTAGGAAATTTTCTTCAATATATAACTGAGCTGATAGTTTCAAGGTGTGACAGCAAGTTAAAAATACAAGTTTCACATATATTTATGTAGTGGTCAAATATAATTTGTTGTGGAATATTTGGCTCCCCCTCTGTCATAGCTCAGAATGTGTATATGCTTATATGCACACATATATCAATATTAGATGAAGACTAAAAGGGCATTAGAAGGTAGTTATATGTAGAATTTTTTGAACACTTGCAATGTACACCATGATATATTTTAATCAAATTTTTATGTGGAATTTTGAAAGTATGATATGCAAATATGAACCTATAATAAAATAAACAATATTTGTGTAAGTTCTATCCATAGTTTAACATTTTCCTGGTAGTCCTTTCTGTGCAGGTAGAATTTAAATGCCTTTATTTCAAGATTATTTTGGTATTTGTTCCTAATACTTCAGTTAATATTATCAAAGGTTTCCCCTGAAATGACATTTTATTCCACAATGCTGAGTGCTACCTTTTAGTTATAGTCTACTTTATTTCACTGGATGTGCTCTATAGCCTTTCAAGTTTATTTGTATTGGGCAAGAAGCCAATGGCATTAATGCATGGAAACCAGGTAGCTGTCAGGACTACTGCAGCAGCATGTCTAATTTTGTTATATTAAAGCTGTCACAAAACATTAAGTAAGAGATTATAAGAAATATGTGTAGGGCAAATAGTTTATAATGTAATAAACTAATAAAATTTCGAACAAGCTGAAACACGATCCCTTTTATGTTTTTCCCCTCCCATTTGTCCTGGTTTGCTTATGTTATTTCTCATTCTTTTCTAAATTATTGCTGAAAATCCAAATGGAGTTATGAACACGTGTCTGTCTGTCTTTCTATCTGTTTGTATATATTTTTATTGAAAGATTTTTCCATGAATGCCACAAAGATCCTTTATGTATTTCAGTTACCGTGGTTATCCTTTTAATGCTCAAGGGGAAGAAAATAATTCTGACAACCTCAGTGTACTATGTCAACAACAGTAAAGTTTTAATCTTGCTTAGGTCCTCCAGATGTCACGGCAATACAATAAAATCATAAATGGAATACTTCTTTGGCCCCAGAGTGGCACAAATACATTTTTAGCTCCATTTTATGAATAAAATATTCATTAGTAATAGAGTGTCATGCCATGTCCATTATCAGAAAATAGAAGCTACAAGAAACAGTACATTCTTTTTGAACAAATGTGGAAATGGAAAGTGCCAACTTGATAGCTAAGATGAGACTGCTGTACTTGTACTCCCTAAGATCACAGAATCGTAGAATGTTTTGGGTTGGAAGGGACCTTAATGATCATCTAGTTCCAACCCCCCTGCCATGAGCAGGGACACCTTCCACTAGACCAGGTTGCTCAAAGCCTCATGCAGCCTGGCCTTGAACAATTCCAGGGAGGGGGCATCCACAACTTCTTTGGGTGACCTGTTCCAGTATCTGACCTCCCTCACAGGAAATAATTTCTTCCTACTATCTCATCTAAACCTACCCTCTTCCAATTTGAAGCCAATACCCCTTGTTCTATCACTACCTGTCCTTGTAAAATGACCCTCCCCAGCCGGCCTGTAGGCCCCCATTAAGTATTGGAAGGCCACTAGAAGTTCTTCCTGGAGTCTGCACTTCACCAAGGTGAACAGCCCCAACTCTCTCTCATAGGAGAGGTTGCTCTAGCCTTCTGATCATCCTGGTATCCCTCCTCTGGACTCAGTCCAGTAGGTCCATGTTCTTCTTATGTTGGGGGCCCCAGAACTGGACGCAAAACTCAAGATGGAGTCTCATGAGAGTGGAGTAGAGGGGGAGAATCACCTCATTTGACCTGCCATGCTTCTCTTGATGCAGCCCAGGATATGGTTGGTGTTCTGGGTTGCAAGTGCACATTGCCGGCTCATGTTGAGCTTCTTGTCCACCAATACCCCCAAAACCTTCTCCTTAAGGCTGCTTTTGATCTATTCTCCACCCAGCCTGTATGTGTGCTTGGCATTGCCCTGACTTAAGTGCAGGACCTTGCATTTGACTTTTTTGAACTTCATGAGGTTAGCACTGGCCCACCCCTCAAGCCTGTCAAGGTCCCTCTGGATGGCATCCCATCCCTCCAGTGTGTCAGCCTGTCAAGCACCACTCAGCTTGGTATCGTCAGCAAACTTGCTGAGGGTGCACTCAATCCCACTGTCCATGTCTCCGACAAAGATGTTAAATCGTGCTGGTCCTAGTACTGACCACTGAGGGAGACTGCTCATCACTGGTCTCCACTTGGACATCAAACTGTTGATCGCAACTCTTTGAGTGTGACCATCCAGCCAATTCCTTATCCACCACTGAGTGGTCTATCTATCTAGCCCACACCTCTCCAACTTAGAGTCAAGGATGTCATGTGGGTTGGTGTCAAATGCCTTGCTCAAGTCCAGGTAGATGACATCAGTTGCTCTGTCTGTATCCACTAATGATGTAACTCCGTCATAGAAGGCCACCAAATTTTTCAGGCACTATTTGCCCTGTTGGCTTTCACCAATCACCTCCTCACTTCCCATTTGCTTTAGCATAGTTTCCAGGAGTAAGTGTTCCATGATCTTGCCAGGCACAGACATGAGATTGACTGGCTTGTATCTTCTTTGTTCCCTTTTTAAAAATGGGGGTTATGTTTCCCCTTTTCCAGTCCATGGCTGCTTGAACATTTTCTCTGTATTCCTCCTGGGCTACCTGTCCTTGCTTCCACCCTCTGTAGGCTTCTTTTTTGTCTTTGAGTTGGCCCAGGATTTCCTTGTTCATCCATGCAGACCTACTGATGTTTTTGCCTGACTTCTTCTTTGTTGGGATGCATCACTACTGGGCTTTCTTGGGCCACTCTTCCCTCCAGAACTTTATCCTATGGAACTCTACACAGTAGGTCCCTGAAGAGGCCAAATTCTGCTCTCCTGAAGTCCAGGGTAGTGAGCCTGCTGCGCACTCTCCTCACTGCCCTAAGGATCCTGAAATCCACCATTTCATGGTCACTGCCTCCAAGACTGCCCTTGAGCTTCACATTCCCCACCAGTCCCTCCTTGTTGGTGAGAATAAGGTCCAGCATAGCACCTCTCCTCATCGGCTCCTTGATCACTCGGAGACAGAAATTGTCATCATCTCATTGCAGGAACCTCCTGGATTGCTTAAGCCCTGCTGTGTTGTCCTTCCAAGAGATATCAGGGTGGTTGAAGTCCCCCATGAGGCCTTGTGAATGTGAGGCTACTCCTTTCTGTCTATGGAGGGCCTCATCTTCTCGGCCTTCCTGGTCTGCTGGCCTGTAGCAGACCCCCACTGCAATGTCGTCTGTCCCTGTCGTCCCTCTGATCCTGACCCATAAACTCTCAATCAGCTTCTAATCCATCTCCAGACAGAGCTCCATCCACTCCAGCTGGTCACTGACATAGAGAGTGACAAACCCTCCTCCTCTCCCCTGCCTGTCCTTCCTAAAGAGCAGGTATCCTTCCATCCCAACGCTCTAGTCGTAGGAGCCATCCCACCACATCTCTGTAATGCCAATCAGGTCATAGCCCTGCAGGGATGTGCACATCTCTAACTCCTCTTGTTTATTCCCCGTGCTGTGTGCATTTATGTACATAAATTTAAGTTGTGTCCCTGATGAAGCTGACCTGCTGGCTGGAATGGCTGAAATTCCATTGTGTCACTCCTCTGGTGCTCTCCTGCCAACCTGTGGTCCTTCTCCAGTCTATGGGCATCTGTTGCTGGCACTGGAACCAAAGTGACAGGATTGGGATGGATTGAGGTTCCCCTCCCCTGGCAGCTTTAGTTTATTCAAGTGTAAAGGTTTCCCTGGAGGGATTCAGGAGGATCCGCACATCCCTGAGAGGGTTGTCCTTCTGGTTCCCATCATGGGAGGCAGCTAAGGAACATTTATGGCTGCTCCGGTTGGCCTGGCTCATTCCCCAATGGGGTATGATGTCAAAAGCATTGCCACTTGGGGCCTCACCCACTGAGTCATTCTGCTTAAACTTGTCTCAGGAGGAAATACTTCTCCATGGAGCAATAAAATCAAGACTTATAATACTAGTTGCAGAATTATCTATATAGAATGCAACGTGGTACCAATGAATTTACTTACACTATTGAGTTGATTTGGCCATTGCTTTGTACTGGTCCTACTACCTGGTCTTTCACTCCTCATGTTTATTCATTCTCCTGCAGGAGGTCTGGAGTGAAGGCTAAAGGAAAAACCCAGTGCAGGTTTGAAGACTGTCAAGATTCCACATGCTTGCATCTCTGGGTCTGGTTCAGTGCTTCACCACTAAAAATAAAGACACTTTCAGTGCAGAAGGTTGTTCACAGTACCCATTTCTCTGCTGGCTACTACTCCCTCCACCTTAATAAACTATCTCAGGTATTTTGATAGTGTGAATAAACTTTCTTTCCTCCCCCAAAAGCTAAATTAAATAGGGTCTCTTTGCTCCAGACTCATTACTGTTGTGTTTTGCTCTTGAATATAACATGCAGATTTACCCTGATTAACCATAATCTGAGGGTCAAAGACATATGGTGGCACATGAAAGGACAGCTGTCTACACAGTTTCAGTGAGACAATGTTTGCACCAAAGACCCCAACTGTGGCAGTGTTGCAGATCTTTCAAGGAGGCTTCTGCTACTCTCTGGTCTCTGAAAGGCTTTGTCTGCAAATTTCTGTTAACCCTCACAGTTATTGTTAACCTAAACAGCATTGTGCTTTCCTTGATTAACTGACACTTTCTTCCCAGGTTCTCTTACATTGCAGTTCAAAAAGGAGTAAAACTTGTGCTGTTCAGCTTTAAAATGAGAGGGTGAGAATGTTTTTCTCCTGTCATGTAAACCATAGTAAAAAAAAAAAAAAAAGTGCTAGCCACTACTTGTTTTTTGTCTGAACATTGAATCTGACAGTATCTGTTGCATGTACTGCTAGAGAAAGGAGACTAAAACCATGTTGCAAAATAACCTAACAAATAGCTTGCATAAATCTTAAGTCAGACTGTTCATTGAAAGGATTCTGGAACCCAGGAAACAGAGAGAGAGAGGAGGCAAATAAAGAGGAAATACTCTCCTTCATCCTTCCTTCAGTTCCCTGATAACAGTAGTGACTGAGTGGCAGCAGCTCAGAATGGAGGAGTGGTGGTCAGCTGTAATTTGCCCTAATTCTTCCTGCCTTAAATAAGTGAGACAACCCAGGCTGCCAAAATGTGGCCCTGGATTTCCCCAGGGAAAGTCAAGCTGGAAATGCTGTAATGTAGAGTTAGGCTTTAAAAGTGTGAAGGAGATGCAAGATCAGACTCAAGTGGAGGCTCCTGACCTGTAGTTAATGCAGAGTAGTTTCAGTTCCAATTAGACTTGGCACAACTATGGCTCCAAGCACGTATACAGATTCTCAGCAATGTGAAGGTACAAAACCAGATAATCAGAGAAGAGAGAGTAAAAATATCTATGTATAAAAATTTAGTCACTTCTAGGATTGCTAAACAAGACTCCTTAAGATCACTGTCACTGACTCAATGCATTTTAGTTTAGCCTCTGCAGAAGTACCCATTAAAAGTGCAGAATTTAGAACACCCGTGACTGGAGTTAGTCTCTCTTATTTTCAGGGAAAACCTAGAATCTGGAGTCACTTTAGTTTACCTGCTTAGTTCCAATAATAGTCTCCCAACAGCGTTACCTAAGCTGATTCATTACATGGCTATATTTGTTTTTAATTGTTTTTACAAAAATATTTAATAAACACTAGAAATCCAGAAACTGTAACTATAGGCTTGGAAAACATACTTAGCTGTACTCATTTAGGTGAGTTATTGGCTTTTGAACTAAATTCACTAAAATAAAAATGCTTCTGATAATGCAGATTGCAGAAATTAGATACTTGAAAGTGTCTATCAAGGCTACGACAAGCCTGGTATAAAGAATCACCATATCCTGTTGCTGAAATAGTTGACAAGTAATTTGGCACACCACTGGGAAGTAATTTCTCCTATTTGAGTGGGGCTAGAGCCTTGAAAAAATATTTCATTCAAAAATCTGTTCATAGACTTTTTATATTTAAAGGAATTCATAAACTGTAACAAAGCTATTTCAGCAAAAGTATTGAAATGGAAAAAGGGACTTTTCATCCTGCATTCATCTGCCATTGTCAAAATTCAGAGAATTCTTTACATTTTACTATCAAGAAAACTACATAAGTACTAGCCTTGTTTAGAAGAAGAGGACTCAGTGAGTATTATACAAGACTCTTGACAGTTTGTTTCCTTCTGGTACCATGATTTTACATTTGAATTTGACCCAAGTGATGTGATGAGAAGTGTTTAGCTGATAAAAAAGAGTCTTCTGTGAAACTGTCATATTTTTGGCTCATTTTAATAGGCAGTGGTTTCATGTCAAAGAGACACTTCACATTTGTTACAATTGGCAGTATTTTTTTTATTATTTTTTTTTTAGGAAGCTATAAAGCCCTGATTGGAGCTGCAGCAAGCCTGTCACCAGAGACTCAGACTCAAGCCCTTTCAATCATACAAGCCCTCTGCAATTTGCTTGGCAGGAAACTGGCATGAAAATTATGCCACTGAACAAGAAAGAAAAACCCCTTGAAGCCAGTGGAATTTTGGACACCTTCATGTTAACTGTTCAGACTGAGACCACTACATGATTTTCTTTATTTCATGTGTGATTTTTAGTCTGACTCTCCTTGGAAATGTGATTTATGCAGTTGTGTTGTTTATCTGCTGGTGGCCCTATCCTTTTTTTTTTTTTTTTTTTTTTTAATTCAAGTAAATTCAAAAGGCAGTAGCGGTGGAAAACTTAAGGAAAATTATGTTTCTGTAAAGTTCAGGAAAACCAATGTAAGTAGAGGAAAAATCCAAATCAGTGCTCCTACTGAGGTACAAATATTATGCATTGTTCTTGGCAGCAGGCTGTTAGCCAATTGGCACAGGAGTGCTGGCCAGCTAATCAGCCCGCACACAGCTCAGGAACTAACTGCAGCATGAGCTGCTACCTGTGAGTGAAGGCATCCTAGGGACTAGGGAGGGGAAAGGAGCTACCATGGTTTGAGGATAGACCTGAAGGGAGTTTTGGGACAAAGGACACAAAACCATAAGAAATCAGACTTTGTTGATTGCATTACTCACCAACAACTTTGTTTTATTTAGCCTTAAATGTATGATAGTAGAAGGAAGTTAAACATTGTAATAAAGGGAGTATGCAAACTGAAATATTTTTTATATATCTGAAACAGGGAAAAAAAATCCACCTTTCCTCTATTTCCATGAGAGTGTGCTCAATTAAAAGTAAAAGAGAGAAAAAAAATGACCTGAAGGTTATTCTCCTTTGGAACTTGTTGACTTCATGCCATGGTTTTATTTACTGGGTCAGCAGTAGGTAATAACAGGTATAATTATATTAAGAGAAAAATATTCATTTTTATTATTAATAATTCCTATATACAGGTATTATTTCTGAAAGTGTGTTTCAAAATGTCATAGATAAAACTCAATCTGAAGCCATTCATACTAAGATAAAACCTTTTCAGCACAGTACAAAGCTTAGAAATATTTTATATTTGTTAGATATTATGAAGTCACAAAGGAGCTTCCTTTGTAAAAAATATGTGGGGGATTAAATACACTGAGAGGACAGTAGTAAAAAACCTGCAGAGGCCACACACTCAAATATTCCTACATTAGCAATTATTCCTTGCAAGCCCTTTTCCTGCCCAGTCATTGCCTCCCATGGAGGCTGTTGGGGCACATTGCTCAGGCAGAATCACTGCAAGTCACTGCCACTTGGCAAGGTACAAGGGTCTAATTGGATGGCAGGAATTTGCCTACACTGCAGCTTTTGGAAAGGATGTACCTGCAGTCCTCTTGAATGCCTAACTAAGGTGCTTGCGAGCTTATTAGAAAACTATGTCCCCAATCCTCTTTCCACCATTCTCTCTGATGACTGAAGTAAAATCCCACTAAACTCAGAAGTCACAGCCATTAACTTCAAGGCATATTCTATATAAGCATTTGCCAAAACTCTAAAGCTGATATTAATGTGCAAAAATTGCTATCATACAGTCTGTGATGGTAAATCATTACACAAATTTCTCCTCTCCATTAAAAAATAGTACCTTTTAAAGTTAATATATGCCTTAGGCTTATTAAAGTTAAATGCCGTTAGTACATTGTTAGAATCACATATACATCTGCATGAAATCACTAGAAGTCTTTTCATTATCTTCCAGGATGAGATGATGAACTGCTGAAAGAGGAGGAAAGAATTGTTATGGATCTCAAATTTCACTACACATTTAAAAAAAAAATACCACCACCAAATATGTAAAAAAATTTGAAAAGTTAGTAGGTTGACTGATCTGCTGATCTGATAATGCTTCTATGAGCTTTACTGTGAGTTCAACATAATTGATTTCAAGACTAAGATTTGCAGGATGCAAACCATAAACTGTTAATGACAAATTGAGAAATTTCCTTTCTTATTTAAACATCACATGACTCAGTTGTCATTAGCTATCTGAGATAGCTGTTTTGCTTTAAAAGTCCTAAATGATGTAAATGGGTATTTTAATCTTATTCTTTTTTTTTTTTTTTAATCCTAATTCATTTACCCACTAATTACTTAACAAATAGTATGCAGTGAAATGAAGAACTGGTGTTAAAACAAAATGGTTTATAATACCTGGCACAATTCCCAGAAATCAAGACATTTCACATCCTTGATGCACTGCCAAATATGTTTTTGTTGTCTGCCTTTGTCAGTGTAAACAAACATGGTGGTGGCAGCTGGGGGGAAGCCGGAAGGGCTCGAGGTCGGACTGGCTTTGTCCTTGTCTACAGCACATCTCCACCCTCTGCTACTCCCAAACGCTTCTGCAGATCTGATTTCCCACATTACTGCAGCATAAAGGAAGTTTAAAAGAGCTGCGTGTATACTTCATAGGAAGGTAATAAGGCATTGCAAGACTAACTTCACACTTCGCTCGTCTGTCAAGGGGGTCTCCCCTTCCTAACAATACCCCAATGTTTTGGTAGGCAGGCTCCAGCCCACTTAGCCAGCAAGGAGGCATGGGTGGAATGCCAGGTATGTCTACAGAGCAAAGCAGTGCAGGCAGCCTGACGCCAGGAGAGAATAGGCAGGTACCTATTGAGTTACAGGATTTCTACAAATCTAATCCACGTGTAATGTGAGACTTATTACAGAGTCAGCCTCTGCCAGGGCTGTGAAAAGTCTGGGGATATGAACAGCTCTAGAAACAATGATCCCAGTTAACCCATTACGGCCCAACATCGGTTGACCAAAACTAATGCTCCTTTATCCTGGTAATTCATTTCTTAAACAGTGATTACAAGATGTACCTTATCAAGTATTTAATAGCAAATGCAAAAAATTACTGATAAGACCGTGGGTGACGTGTCTGCTGCAATCCTGCATATTTCTAATTAAGTTTATGTTTATTAACTGTTATGCGTAATATAGGCAAGTTAAGCAAGTTCATTTAGCATGGGAAGTATTTTCATACGCCTGAAACAATAAAACCATTCTCAACTGCTAATGATACAATGAAAAAAATTAAAACATTTCAAAATCTTATTACAATTAAAAGACTCCTTGTTGACTTTTTGAGGCACATTGGGAATAAACTGCAACATTTAAAAATGGCTGTCTGCTACAAATTTGAAAATTTCTTCAGTCACTATAATGTTGAATGAGAACTCTGACAGTCCATTCAGTATCTACTCATTAGGCATCATGTTAGTCATGCACCTCTGGTATTGTATATTCTCAGCTAATAAAGTCTTTCCCGCCTTCTTATCTTACTTGACTTTGTCAAATAATTAAGCACAGCCACTCTCAATCAATTAACATTGAATTTGGATGCCATTGACCATAAAGAATAAATTGATTTTATATTGTGGGTAATGAATGATCACATTTCTAGAAACGGTCTGCAGTTGTTCAGGTTATATTTGAAAGCCAGAGACTCAGAAATGGTAATAAATGATGTTGAACCCACACTCAGACTCGCACCTTGCAAGAAACTAGTGATTTTGTTCCTTTCCTCAGGCTGTTTAATGGCTACATGACACCTTTAGAAAAGGTCAACTGCTATGGGGTCTGATATTATCAGTTCATCAGTGATACCCATCTGGCTATTTACTGACACATATATTCTACTCTAACAACCAAAAGCAAACAAGGTTTTGGAAGAACAGCAGCCTGGTCATGACAGAAGTTGAAAGCTGGTTCGGGCTACATTAAGAATTATAATTTTGCCCAATTTGTAACTATTTTGTGATTGATCAAATCAGAACTTTAGAGATCATTTGTAATTAAGATTTTCTAATTTGTAACTAAGATTTTCTCATTTGTAATTGTTTCTCCTTGCTACTAGACTTGCAACTTAGAAATACTTTGCTGGAATGGGAATATGGAGAACACATTTTATATTTCATATATTTGACTCAAATGATGTGGAAAATTTATGTCTCTTATTTTTCATGCTTCACATAATTTGAGAATCTCCTGTATCTAAAGTCAGAGGAAATGGACAGAATATATGGATTTCAAGATATCTAATGAAAATGTAGGAAGCCTAAAAATTGCTTGAGCTGTGTGAGTGTCTAACGAGACCACTGTCTTGGGCTAGATCAAAAAAGAGCTTAAAATCTGTGGAAGCTAACATTGCAGTGCTGTGTCTTGAGAACCAGATCCCAGTATGGATGCAATCAATGCTCTCTGTTTGATGTCTGAGGAAGGCAAAATATCTCTTAACAGGTTCCACATGAGGTAACATGCTGTGGAGGATACCATGTAAACCAGCCAGTTAAAGATGTGAGTGTACTAAATGCCTGTCTGGGATAAATATTTGTTTAGTACTAGCTGGACAATCCACTTATTCTGTACAGCCTGGAAACATAGTTTCACATCAATTTTCCCACCTTGTTAAAAAGATGGAACAAGGATTACGCTTTTCTTCATGCAGCTTCTTGGACCTGCCACTCAAACTAAGGATCTCAAAACCATTCCTCACATGTAGAAGCTTCCCATGATCTTCAGCTGAAAGTGGTGACAACCAAAGCCTGAAAAGAATATGACATTTTGAAACATTTCCTCTGCTTACATGCAGTTCCAGTATTTCATCCATCTCAACCAGGAAAAATAATGCTACTTTTTTCCTCCTGACAAAAAAAGAAATAGTAATGAAAGATCAAATCAGTACTGCTTATTGATATATCAACTTTAGTTGCAAATGCTTATGTATTTGCTTTCTTGTAATTTGCTATGTTATGTCTTAGTAGAAACTTTTAACCCCATTTGCTGGAAATCTGGACAAAAGTTGATGCTTAACATTTAGGTTGTCACATCACGTCTCAGCTTGTCTAGTGTTCTTTACTCCTCCTTTTGATTAGTCTTATCCCTGCTTAACCTCTGTGGTAGGTAAAAAGACAATGCTAATCAATGCTTACATTTTGTAGTCCCCTTAGAAATACTGTTCAAAACCTGTAAAAGCAAGAATGCACAGGTTAGTGTACAGTAATTTCCCAACACTAGGGATGCTTTTGATTGGAATGATAATACAGCCAAAAGGTAGCAACTTTTAAGTCAGTCTTCCTGAAGCTAAAAACGCATTAAACCAATGAGACTAGAGTCACTTTAAAAAAAAAAAAAAAAACAAAAAAACACCAACAAACCCCACCCCCCCAGTAAAATAGAGTTTCAGTAACCTTACCTAACAGATTCCACTAAATGTTACAAAATGCTATATAAACTGTTGGCACCTGTTGGATTTATTGCAGCTTTTCCTTTCTATTACTCAATGGATGGAATACATGAAATACACTGGCAATGTCTTTGCAAATAGATACAATTTTTCCTGGATATATTACTCTTCAACACATACAAAAAAGATTAGCTTATTAATACAAGCTTGGTTATTTTCCACTTGATTCTAAAAATTCTAGCCTTCTCATATATCATTTACATTTATATGAGAGATATTCTTTAAATAAAATGTTAAATCAAATATAAGACTCATTATGCTTGGTATTTTGGATTTTGGTTTTTTGGCAGGTGAAGGGGTTTGGTTTTTTTCTGTTGGAGATCAAACTTGTAACATTTTCATACTGACTTGTCATTATGCTTTTAAATTTAGGTATAGTTATTCTAATATTAACATGTGAATATATGTGTTTAGATAGCCAGCTTCGTTCCTCCCTATTATTCACATGTGCAATTGTTCATAAACAGTGTCTATGCTAATTATTCAAATTTAGTATCTCAAAAGATCTGCAAAATAAAGCTGTTCAAGAAATTGGCAAAATCTGCCCTATTTAAATCATATTTCTCAACGTACTGAAAACATTTTCGTATCTCCTTTTAAATTATTCTAGTTCTATTCTGAATTGAATTTGTTTGTGATAAATTTTCTTTATCTTTAACGTCTCTAAAAGATATTTTAAATCTTGATTTTATATTCCTAAACCTCTTGCAAAGGCATAAATTATAAATCTCTTGTATGTTAATTTCCAACCCACACACATTGTCTTTTCTGAAAGCCTCTGGAACCTTTCAAATATGTATAAGATAATTTATAAATAACTCAGATAAATGCTACATAAAACACATATGAGGAATTTGGCTCAGTGACTGTTGTATACTTTTGAGAGTGTATGTAAATGCATTATTTGGAAGAGGTGCATGATAATCGGGTCAGTGAAGCCCTTGTGAAGACAAGAGAAGGGCGAGCATCCCTATGCTTGTAAGCTGAATTAGTTGACTAACAACAACGTAGTACTGCAAAGTGAAAGTTGCGCTAAGGTAGTCACCAGAGCTGTTTAATAGCTGATCATTTTTTTGTGCTTCCCATAAAATGCAATGAATATATCAATGTAAAAATATTCAGACTGCACACTTAATGCACTGGTACAAAAGCTAGGAATTTTGCTGCACTGTTTCTACCCATCAATCTTTACAGGCCTTTGAAAGATAACCAAGAAACATAACCCATTTTTAGGTTCATTGACAATTTCTCACAGAGGTATGTGCACTTGACTAGCAAATGCTTATGTGTCTGAAATACAGAAGATTTCAAAACTTTTAAAAGTTACAGACATTTTCATTATTTGCCAAAATTACACTATATTTATAAATTTAAGGGATGAGTTAATTACTTTGCAAAGCAGGCAGCTAGCTGAAAGATCTTTTCCACAAGTTTCCTCGACTACTCACCAGTATCCTCAAGATCAAGGCTCAGGTCCTGCTTTGGACATTTTTTGGAAGTTAACTGACACAAACCAGCTGATCCTGCAGTCATCTCTGCTACCTAGTCTCTTTGCTGGGGTCTTGGAAGAACAGAGCTCCGAGCACCTCCTGAGGCTGGGCATATGGCACAGCCCATGCTCAGTTGAAGCTGAAGGTTGAGATCTGTGGAGACTTCCAGATCAGCTGTCAAAGTTTGGTGCCCCTAGCTCTGTGCTCTAGAGTTCAGGTTCAGGTGGTCTCTTCATGAAGGCCTGGTGGACCATGTGGATGGATGGCTTGCTCATTTTTGTGTGGTCTTTGACCTATCTGGCTTTAACTGCATAACTGTACACATCAGCTAATATTATATATCCTGATTTACAAGTCTGTTGTTAACAATTTTTTCTGCTTTACTGTTGGCAGAAATTTAGGCTCTCTGGGAGTTTCTCTCCCAGCAATGAAACTGAAAACTGAGGTTAAATTCTAATGTTCATAAAAGTAAGTTCTGTTTTGTGTGATTCTATGAAGTTGCTTTTGAATTGCCTGAGAAATGTGTGTTTTTTATGGTATGCTACACATGGTTTTAGTTAAAAATCAAAAACAACTCCTGTGAAAAACTATTTTCAGTCGTAAATTCTAAAACAGGAGCAGAATGTGGTAATGCTGGCTATGAATTTCTTTTAACTGGATGGTTTGTAGCTTCAGAAAAGTCATAGAATCATAGAATGGTTAGGATTGGAAGGGACCTTAAAGATCATCTAGTTCCACCCCCCCTGCCATCAGCAGGGACACCTTCCACTAGATCAGGTTGCTCAGAGCCTCATCCAACCTGGCCTTAAACACTTCCAGAGAGGGGGCATCCACAACTTCCTTGGGCAACATGTTCCAGTGTCTGACCACCCTCACCGTAAAAAACTTCTTCCTAATATCTAATCTAAACCTAACCTCTTTCAGCTGGAACCCATTTCCCCTTGTTTTGTCATTAACTGCCCTTATGAAAACTCCTTCCCCAGCTTTCTTGTAGGCCCCCTTCAGGTACTGGAAGGCTGCTATAAGATCTTCCCAGAGCCTTCTCTTTTCCAGGTTGAACAGCCCCAACTCTTTCAGCCTGTCCTCATAGGACAGGTGCTCCAGCCCTCGGATCATCCTGGTGGCCTCCTCTGGACTTGTTCTAGCTGGTCCACGTTGTTTGGTCTGTGCTGGTCTTTGGTCACATTATATTGAGAAGAGTTTCTATGAACAAAAAGGAAAAAAGGTATTCCACAGCACTGCCTCTTGCTTTAGAGAGGCTAGACCTCTTCACTACCTTGGACATGATAAATTCTTAGACACAAGAATTGTCTCCACTTTGCTCTGTGTGACACTCTGGTAGGTCTGTCCTCCTCAGCTCATCTCATGGAGCAGAAACAGTCTCCTCCTGCCCCAAAAACAAGCTGAGATTGTTTCTATCTGCATTCATAGTCTCTCTCCATAGGCACAGAAGGGCCTATGCAACATCTCTGTCACATACTTCAGTTGCAGGATGGTGCTGATATTCAGTTTTAGCTCTTCTGAGGAGCAATGGGTGCCAGGTGTACTATTTTAGAGAAACATGCCTAATCCACACTTTTGCATGCACTGGGCTGCATGCAGACTCAGATATTGATTGCTGCTGCCTGATATGATCTGATTTCTCTTTTCAAAGCTTTGCTTTGCAACTTTTGTGACTTAGCCTTTTTCTGGTTTTGTTGTAGGCAGAGATTACAGTAGGATCAAATTATTCAAGGAGCTGGGGATCTTAACAGAAATTAAAATGCCTTTGCCTTAATCTAGTTGTGCTTTCTCTTAACCCTGGCCATTTTGCACAGATCCCAAGTCAGCTAATGCTCAGCTGTTGTGTCAGGAGTGCTGCCACCTGCCCAGCCCTGGCATCCTGAGCTGATGAATGTTACCAATTGCCTCCAGCATAAATGAACAGGCCATCTCCCAAAAGATTAGCCTGGAAAACAGCTTATGTATCATAATGGCATTCTAAAGACAGGCTTTTTAAATTAGATCTCCTTCAAACTCACAGCTTAGTCAGGAATAAAAGTTGGAAGCATCAAATGAAGATCCAGCAGTAGCTAAATGTGTGATGCAGCTACATCCATTCCTGAATACAAGAAAAGGCAAAATAATTATTAATGTCATCATCATTGCCCAGAATTTAAAAGAGTAGTATTTCTACTGCTCAGCCAACAGGAAAGCTTATTTCAGGGAAGTTGTGATAACCAGTCAGAAAACACATTCTAACAGTGTATGAAGGTACTGGCAGTCTCCCAGAATATTTCCAGCAAGGTTAAGACCAGCTACTCACCATGGAGAGGCAGCTGGAAAAAGCTAACATAAAATAAAACCAGCATATGAACTGTGAAAGGGAAGTCTCAGGTTTATAAAGGTTAGTTGCAATTACATTTCCAAGAGTGTAAAGGCTGCAGAGACTCTTAACAGCTGAAAACCTGAAATGGTTTGTTAATTTATTTACCCATTCATGCATACAGTTGAGTTTGGATAGAACCTGATTTGCAGCTAGAGGGAAAGACCATGAATTAGATATATATCCTTTTGTATTGGAAATAATAGTAAGTGTTAGGAAACTCTGGAAATAATGATAAATCCCTGCTCCAGACCTAGCAGTGAGATCTGGTTTTATAATTAACTAAATCATTCATTTTGACTCATACAGATTGCTTCATTTCCAAGCATAATTTAAAACTGTACAACAGTATTATCTGCAAATATTTGCAAATTAGTACTCTCATTTTTAATTTGCTTGTACAATGCAAAAAAATGTACCAGAAATGTCTTCACCTTGCTTCTCTTTACCTTCTCTGTAATCTAAAGGGAACAGTTCTTCCAGGTGTGAGATAATAAATTTTCAGTGAGTTTTGATCCCATGTCTGTTTTTTAGCATGTGGCTTCCTTTCTTCTGGTGGGAGAATTTTTTTTTGAAAGACAAAGTTACATTCTTTAGCGAAAACTAAACCAAAAACCTTTGTTTTATCGGGAAAGACAGTAATAAATTTATTCTTTCCTGTGCTTAATCATTTCAATAATGTTTTTACCAGGTTTTTAAAATATTGCTAACTAGCAGAACTGTATTTATGACATAACAACATTCAAATTAATTCACACAGTGATATGCACAGTGCTATCAATTCAGATGTTCTTAGAACTTCTCTTAGTATAGTATTCCCTCCTGTTGAAACTCCTCCTGAATACAATGTATAGCTTGTGAGGTTTATGCCATTTCCCAAAAGCTGAATTTTTCCTTGGTTTACATTTTCATGCTTGTAAATGGAGGGAAAGCACACAGACAAACATAGGAAAAAAGTGTTCTTTAGCGGTGAATATTCATTAATGAAAACAAATTATCCTGTCATGCATACAGAAAATCAGTCACATCATCTAAAGGTACACATGTGATACAGACTTTCTTTTTTCAAATGTTTGTTGCAAACAAAGCTATTCAAAAACTTGGCATTTGACCTGAATAAGGTTATTCTAACTGGAACTGTGTTTTCTCACTGGAAGGGATCAGAATTTTTATATCCCATTATTTTTAAAAATAGTTGGAATAGTATAATTATAGACATGGGATATAAGGTTCTGGTTTATCAGCAGTAGTTTTACATTGATTTATAGAATTTTACAAATGTAACCCAGATGGGGATGTTACCTGATGTTATATTTTTGCTGGTGGCACAAGTGAAGCAGATGTTTGCGTAGGATCTGTGGCAGTGAAAGAGCCATACCTCAGAATCTGATTTTTCCTGTGTACTGGAATGACAGATTGATTTCTGCTGAGAATGGTCAGGGCAGGGGAGACAGTGGCTATGCTCAGGTGGGTGTCCCCACACGAGCCTTCCCAATTCTTCAAGAAGAAAGGCCAACTCCCCCAACAGCTCTGTGTCCCACCTACATCTCTGTCAGCAGTGGCTCAGCCCCAGTCTTGAGGAGCTGCATTCAGTTTTTTCTTATAGCTCTCTCAGGCACCCCTGGAAATGCTATTGACTGTGACAAAAACATGGACTGTTGTTTGTTTGAACTGTCTGGTGTGCACCTGAATTTAAATGTTTTTATTTTCTAAATGGCAGGCTTTAAGAAATACTTGAAACAAATGTTTGAGTATTGGCTTCATTGTTCTGTCTGTTGCCAACATGAATAATTAGTTTTTCTGTGTAGCTGAGGATGCACTATTACATTTAAAAATAGTTACATTACAAACTGAGTGAGGTACTTTTACTCTGAAGTGTCTGGGAAGGATAAGAAAGCAGAACTAGTCTTATGTTTTAGGCATTTATAATTGTACATGCACTTAATTGCTGTTGTGACTGTTCCATTTTTCCCACTTGCACACACTGATGGGCCCATTGCTCTGACTCTGGCTGCTCAGTGGAGAGAAGAAGGAATAAAAAGCATTTGTCCTGTATTTCAGACTTGATTCAAAGATGTTTCTTATCAGTGATGTGGGAAAAAGTTGTAACTTAAGAAGGAAGTGGCTCTTATATGTCTGCACCACTTGCCCAAGAGGACACTGAAGAGCTCATGACATACACTAACTGAATGGGAGGTGCAGTAATCCCAAGTTTAAAGAAAGCTCTCCTACACATAATGGCTATTGCTGGTACTTTTAACTTAGTTTAATTTCAAGGCATATCATGATCTTGAAGTACATTCTAATAGAATAGGCAGAATAGACTATTTCATTTGGAAGGTACCTACAATGATCATCTAGTCCAACTACCTGACCAATTCAGGACTGACCAAAGGCTAAAGCATGTTACTAAGGGTATTGTCCAAATCCCTCTGAAACACTGACAGACTTCGGCCACCAACCACCTATCTAGGAACCCTGTTCCAGTGTTTCACCACCCTCTCAGTAAAGAAATGGTTCCTAATGTCCAGTCTAACTGTCTCCTGGTTCATCTTTGAACCATACCCATGTGTCCTATCACTGGATACTAGGGAGAAGAGTTCAGCACCTCCCTCTCCACTTCCTGTAATGAAACTGTAGAGAGCAATGAGGTCATCCCCCAGCCTCCCTTTCTCCAAACTAGACAAGCCCAAAGTCCTCAGCTGCTCCTCTTAGGATGTTCCTTCCAGCCCTCTCACCAGCTTTGTTGTCCTCCTCTGGACACCTTCAAGGACCTTCACATTCTTCTTAAATGGTGGGGCCCAGAATTGCACACAGCACTCAAGGTGAGGCCACACCAACACTGAATACAGCGGGACAACCACTTCTTTGGACCGGCTGGTTATGCCATGTTTGATGCACTCCAGGAGGCAATTTGCCCTCTTAGCAGCCAGGGCCCACTGCTGACTCCTGTTGAGCCTGCTGTCCACCAGCAGCTCTGAATCTCTTTGTGCAGGGCTGCTCTCCAGCCACTCCTTGTTAAATTTATACTTGTGCCTGGCATTACTCCATCCTAGGTGCAGAATCCGGCATTTTGACTAGTTAAATTTCATCCTATTAATGGTTGCCCAGTGGTCCAATCTATCTAGATCCTTCTGCAAGGCCTCTTGTCCCTCAAGACAGTCAACACCACCCAGTTTGATATCATCTTAGCATACAGACTGTTGTGCAGATGCTAATCAGTCTTTGCATTACTGCTTGATCTCTCTGTGTTCCAATAGTTAGTTAAAATGTCAAAGACTAGTTTAGGTTTAAAAAATATATTCTTCTAAGGACTAATATCTTCTACTTTTACTGTTATGACAGAGTAATTTCATACTATTCTATTTTGAGTCTTATATGGCTGGCTTCTTTTACCCAGTTCACAGAGCAAAGAAAGTCTACCTGAAGTTTATGTGAAATGCATTTAATTCAAGTGATGTCATCTCAACCTGTTTAATTCTGAAGGTTCTAGTTCAAACCTAGTGAGTTGCCCAAGGTGGCCACTCTTCCAGTGTTGAAAGATGCTGCTCCCTTCCCATGACTAGTGATTCTGGGATCAATCTAGACCAGTTGTGGATTGGATGTGATCAGTGGAATATCAAGACGTTTTCACCATCAGCATAATTTATTTGTAGACACGGAGTAAGCAGCTTTATAAGGGAAATGCAGTTGCAGCATGTTCATTGACATCTTAGCAGTCATCCAGTCTAGAGACTCTGAATGCTATGATGGTGCTTTACATATTCTGTAAGCTTGCCTACTCCCATATGTGAGATGGCCACATGCAAAATTCATGATTTAACATGCTGACAGAAGTGCAGTTCTGTCCATATGGATGACAACACATGCAGATGATATGAAGTGTGTATTTCTTCCTCACCCTGTGTGGAAATGAAGACAATCTGAAGGGTTTCAGCTGAAGTTTTAATATATTGCTTTTGTTTTTCAAAGCCTCAGTAGAACAGACAACTGTTTAACTCATTTCCTATGTCAGTCTGAACAACACTATGTTACTCTGATTGGGATTTTAGTTTTTAATTGTTTAAAATTAGAATCTAAATTAGCATGAGTGTTTCCATGGGACCCAACGGGAGTAAATTAGACCATACTGAACACTGAGGAAAACTAACTTTCCTAGAGAATGTGTGAGGAGGAACTTGCTTACATGTTGTGCCTTCATAGGTAAGTTAAACTGGTAAGAACTGACAGTCTTCTGAATTTAAACTGGTATATTTTTATCACAGCATGTCTATTTGTGAATGGACTCTTCTTGTACAAAGATGCAGTCTTTTTCTCTTTAGCTGATATCACTTCCAAAACTATTTAATCAAAACAAAGAAATAAAATAATATTCACTTATATTTGGAAAAAGGGTGTCCAAATGGAAAGTCATATAGACATCAATATTACTGACAAAATCCTTCCCCCAGAAAAAAACCCATACCTCTTTCATGACTTAGAAGCATGTATTAAAATATTAATGAATGATATTAAAATATCTAAGTTTTAATGCTCTACAAACAGGTTTTTTGCCAATCTTATAGGTTATATCTTTGTCAGAAATCTGTAAGCAATTTGACATGTATTTCCTTAGAAATGACAGTGTAAATATTCCAAGATGCCTTCAAGAGGCAGAAAACATCTCCGTGATGTTTTCCACATATATTTCAGGGCAGTGTTATTTCATTGTAGGTATCTTCTAATAATAACAAAGCAAACAGCAGCTGACACACAAGACATGAAATAAAGTCTAAGCTTGTGACAGCCATGGAATCAGAGGATTCATACCCCTTTTTCCTGCAGCCACCAATGAGTGATCTTGGAAATTCACAGGCCTGAGCCTTTGCATTTATTCCTGAAGAAAAGATTGGGACTGTTACCAGAAAACTCTTCTAGAGCATCTCGTTACTTACAACCTTCACTAATAAGAAACCAAACTGGGGTTTTTTTGAATATCAGATTAAATAATGTACATATAAAAGATATTAACTTCGTATACTAAATCCTGCTGTCAGAATAGACAGAGCTAAAGTATTCCATGACCTTTCAGGCTTCAGAAGATGGATATCAGTAACACTGAATAACTTGTTCTTGTTCTTGAAAATTCTGCCCTAAAATAACAAGATAGAAGGAAAACTACAGTGGTCATGAATTGTGTGAATATAAGCATTTTGTTTTTCTGATTTTCTTTGTTGTTTTTTGTTGTTTTAAATTAACAGTCTAAACAAATGAAATTTGTTTTCCCATAGGTTGCTCTTTCTCTCTCCTTTGGTTACTGAGGGAGTCAAAATACCCAGCTCTAGAACTAATAATAGTTAAAACTAAATAAATTACAGTCAATTTATCCACCTTTATTTTTCATCATCATTGGAAAGATCTCCAAAGTAATGAAAGGTAGATTATCAGGATTCAAATTTTGTATTTGTGCAGGTTTTGGACCTTTTTGGTTCACATCTGTATTAATGAATAATTTATTTTTCAGGCTGTAACAATCTTCTCTCATTTGGTTGGAAGAATAAGGGAGAAAACAAAGAAAAAGAAACAGGACAGAATGAACTGAAATATCTCAAGGAGCTGGAATTTTATAAGTCATCATGTTGAAGATGAATTGGTAGGCAAAGGGCAGGTGAGATGGTCAAAGGTGAAAATAAATAAATGAGATGGTTCCACAATTTATCATGTGGCTATCGCCTGTATATACACAATATCTGTCCATCCATCTTGTCCTTGGATCTGGCTACACTGCTTGTATATCCAGAAAGATAGGATGAATCAAAAGAAAAGACATAAGCTTGTAAATAGGTGTCCACTCTTTCTTATGCTAATCTTCTCCTGGGTCAAAATACCCATCTACTCTGAGTAAGTAACAGGATAACTGCATAACAACTTTTAGCTATCATGCTTAGAAATCACTAAAGCCAGTTAGCTCATTAGTCTGAAATCTTTTAAGACAACAGTTCAGTTTAGAAAGACTAGCACTGAAAAATCTCTTAATTATACAATTATACAGCAGCAGCTAGTACTGAGCTAATTTGGGGACTGCAGTCTTTTCTAAGAGGATTTATAAAACGTGGCTGAAGAAACATTAAATTTTTATGCTCTCTGTCTCACAGTTTGAATTGGAAATGTTATTTAGTCACTATCTATAGACAGTAGAATTATCTTTAATAATCAGTCCCTACCAGGATCCCCAAATCTCAGAAATTTTCCCAAGTATTTGAACATTTAGTTCTAATAAATTCAAACATTCATTTTCATTTGTCTTTAATAGCTAATTATTAGAATTAGTGTAATTTTGAATTAAAAGCTATCTAGAATTAAAAGAACTTATTTTTTAATTTTCAAAGTAATAAAACATTTTACCATTACTATTGTTCTTCAATTCCAAATTCAAGAAAACAGTCCACTTTCAGCAAATTTTATATGCATCCTTAAGCAAAAGCTGATTTTGTAATAAATAAATAAATAAAAAATACAGATACATATAGTTGTGATGCCTATTGACTGGCATAATTTTTTTGTTAAGTACAGTAGAATCCAAAATCTAAATATTTAATTTTGGTTTATTTCATTCTTGTGGAGCATGTGGAGCTGTCATAGATAAATGAAACCAGAAAGAATTAAATGGACATTTAAAAGAGTTAGAAATCTGACCTCTAAAGGGTAAGGCACAAAGAACTAAGAGATGATGAAGCTATGCTGCTAGGAGACTGTACGTTACTCAGTTACTCTATTACTGTACAGCATAAGAATTGTTTTTTCATTAATTTTTGCAGGGATCGCACTATTCCCTGACCTGGGAAAACATGAAAATATCTTTCATACAGAAGTATATTTTCATAACCTGTTGTCTAGCTGGTACTAGGAAGTAAAGCTGTTCATAACAGGCTTTTGGTTAGTGCTAAAATAGTATTACACTCCTCCTAGGGCATGTCTTTTTATAAAACATATTCTGCTTTCAAAACTTTGGGCTGGAATTTTCAAAGACCAAGATCCAGTTTCTGGGAGCTGAACACTAAGCTCCCATGGGTTAGAATTACACAGTTCCCCAAAAACTGACGTAGGAATAACTGTCTATCTGCATAACCCATCTGATCCCACATCATGTACAAAGCTCACAGGAAATCTTTATGAAGTGCTCAGCCACACATTCTGAACACATTACTGTCAGGCTCCTGGTGCAGTGAAGGTAGACAAGACCCTCTGGAGAATGCTTAATGCCATATGAGGACCTGTAAGTCTGTTTTAATTGCTTAGACAGATAAGAATATTGGTGTTGAGGATAGTCACAGATTAGATGTGTAGATGAGCCTAGGTGTAAAGCTTCCTTGGAAAAATCTGCTCACATCTGCAGGTAGACATATAGATACAAGTCTGTTTGGACAACTGGTATGCTCACACTTACTGGGCTAAAAGAAAGGACCCATTTTTCAATTTATTTGTGGAAGCATTCCAGTTTAGAAAAAGACAGGAGAACATACAAAAAGTATGGTAGATTTTATATGGTCTTACATTAGGGGAACTTTTTCCTCCTATCAGGTAGTACTATTTCGTACAGAAGACTGGAAATCAAGGATCAGTTCATTATAAGGACCAGTTTCAAACACAATAGTTGACAAGCCATGACACTGACTGCTAGTTACCCTCAGTTTAACCATGTCCTTAAAGTGGAATCACTTTAAATTTCTTAGCTAATCCCTTTTGTTATGCTCTGTGTATCATGAGAGGAGAGGGGAAAGGGGGAGAGAGAGAGATGGTCATTTACAAAGTGATTCTAACTTGTAAAAGTCGTTCTAGCCCAAAACATCCTAAGATTTACTTAACATTACTTTGTGCACTTTTAAATACTTAAACTGTCATTTTAAGGTTTTGTGATTTTTTTTTAAACATAGCCGTTCAGTTTCTTATCCTTTTCTTAGGTGTGGCTTTAATGAGTGGATTATGATGGTCAGTTTGTAATGTCACGAATGAAAGATTTAGGACTGCTAATCTTAAGAACACTGCTTGGCGCCAGTAGACAAACAATGCACTCCTCAACTTGTTATCTCAACCATACTAAGCTATCACTTCTTACCTGCTTTCAAAGACTGTCAATTCACTCATGCAGTACAGTAAGTAATAGGAATAATCTTCCCAATAAGATATTTTGTATTTCCTGAAATTTTTTGAAGTTTATAATACATTTATCTATGCTGCAGAGCTGAACTGAAATGCTTGAATTTGCAAAGTTTGAGCTAATTTGAAAAATAATCTACTTCTATCAATGTTTTGCAATAAAACACAGCATTATTTTTGTATGAATTGTAAGTTTCAATTAAATGATTGTATTACGGCTTTGTTTTATAATAATTCTTCAGAATATTAGTTGTTTATTTGGGAATAACGCCTACTAAAAAAAGTAATTTGATACACAGCAATGATATAAGAGAATGATATAAGGTGAATATATGTGCTCAGTTATAAAGATTCTTCACTCTCTTATATACCTGGAACAGAACAGACACTTTGTAACAAATACGTACCATAATAAAATTTACACTCTTATCTGATAAGCTGCCAAAAGCCTCCCACATGAAGTCAAGAGATCAAAGGCACAGTACTGCTTCTTGGATGATCAGATCCTTAAAATTCTGCCATAAAACAGTATCACAGAATCACAGAATCACA
>NW_010320917.1:40510-69845 GCF_000700745.2 Antrostomus carolinensis | reverse complement strand
CAACCCCGACCATTCTGTGATTCTGTGAAATCGCTAGTGCACTTTTATATTAAGTAGGACTGGTTTTGTTAACCCTGTCAGAACAAAGGCAAAAAATAAAAGGGCTCTAAGAACAAACAGTGAAACTATCAGGGGCTTAGATTTGCTTACGAGGTAGGAATTTAGAAGATTAGAATTGTGGTTCTATAGATACAGAAAATGCTTTGCAGATATAGATATATAGAAATTGTATGCTCATAATTGCAGGTTTCTGAATTAAGAAAAAAAGCATCAAAGAAATAAAAGGAAAATGAGGGTCAATAAACTCAAATGCCTTAGAAATTTATTTAAAAATAAACTGAATCCCACCCCCCAACTGAATTACTTTACTTTACAAAATGCTACTAGAAGTTAGCAATGAGGCCAATGTTTTCTCGAGAGCACATGAGTGATAAGAGATCTTTCACATGGCGCCAACACAGACTAAGGCTTCTTGTCAGGAAGAAACTTCTGAAGAGGTTTTTCTGTGAGTGTCTGTACTTACAAGTTTTATGTCATCTTCTAATAAAGTAAAAAGAGGTAGTTGAAGACAAGTTTTGGAACTAACTAGGCCATGTTCTGTTTCATATTTTTATAAAATATATGTAAACGTACGTTCTGTAAATTTTAGTATTGTTGTAGTTTATGCAGGTGATGCCTTCAGAAGGAAGTGTGCTGTGTGTTTTCCGAAGCAGCTTTCTAGTTACCTTTTCTGGTTAAAATGTTGCTCATCTTTGGGATTTACTACTATTTGGAAAGTTTTGTGTGGGGCTGACTGAGAGAAAATGGTGTTTTGTTAGTCAGTCTCCATAAAGTCCTTGGATGTTAAGCGTAATATTCCTTCTATTTCTGTCACTGGAAACCATTTGGGTTCTTCTGATGTCTTCAACCACCTCCCCATGCCAAAGAACTTGCCCTAGGTAGTCACGTGGAATTCACCAACGAAAGATACCTACAAATACAAAGTTAAGGGTGCTTTGCAGAATCTTGTTATCTTCTGGATCACAAAGTTGGTAATTAATTTTCATTTCTTTGTTTAAAAATGGAAAATAATTGTATTTCCAGACACCAGCTAGTGTCTACTGTGTATGGCCCCCTCAAAACATTTACTCAGGGCATGCTATGCACTGTCTGCATGCGAGTAGCTCACTGTCTTTGTAAGACTGTTCAGATTCCAGTTTACATGAGATAGTTCATATCTCTGTTTCAAGAGAGAGAGTCCACAGATTTAGTTTACGTGGGTTCAAGAGAAGAGACTCATAATCTCTGGGGGAGCAAAGTTGTGTGAGATCTTGGTGCCTGCAGAAGCACATAGTATGGGACTTGTGGCCTTTTTCATACCCACTGCCCTTACCCATTATTCCTACCATTCCCTTTGAAAACTAACCCTCATATTCTTCATCCTTCATTGCACTATCTCAGTTACTGTGCTTCTCTCTTCTTCTCCCACTTCCATATTTTCTAGCTTTGCCTCCCAAAGCTGTAAGAATATGTAGGTGTTACAAGAACCTTACCATGAGGAGAGGAGAGGCTAGTGTCTAGAGGGAATGCTTTCAAGTTTGACAATTCAGAAAAGATGATGATGTTCTCTTTTCTTTCTAATTAAGCTTTGCTACCTCACTGATCAAAGGTGCTTGCTAGAGACAATTCTGTAGAGAAGCATTAACTTGTTAGTATTAGGCTATGTGTCCCTCTTAACTGGTAACTAAATAATCAGTGGGGCACCAGGGCTACATCTGTGCTAATAATTAATAAAAGTTAAACAAAGGAGTTAGTCTCTGGCTTGGTAGCCAACTGCTGTGTCATGGGTTATGTTAATACAATGGAAACATTTTTAACCTCCTCCCTACCACACAGACTTGCAGATTTACCGTTAAGAGGAGGCTTATGGCAAGAACAAGCAAGTAAACATCTTAACATGCCGAGTTTCTGAATGAATGCTGCTTTCACCTAATTATGTGTTCTTTCAGGAGGGAAAAACTGAACACACTACTGCGGTGCTGGCTCACCTTCCTTTTGGAAGTCCTCATAGTCTGTGTACATGCAAGAAAGCAGTGTTCCTCATAGGGGCTACTATGATCTCCCTTACATGAGAGGGATAGAGATGATCCAGTTGCCAAGTTCTTTTTTCCTCTATAAATCATCAGAGCCTCTGTCAGTTGATTTCTTTGTGAGTCCCTTATCAGATTTCTGCCAATTGACTTTGTTTCCAAGGCAACCACTCTCTTGACAAGCCAGTTCTCTTCAATAGTAGGTAACTTATTTTTTAGAGTAGGTTGATTACATTTTAACTGCATAGTTCTTAACAAGACATTGCTGATTAAGTTTCAGCCCTACATGAAAGTGAAAAGATAACAAAGAAGCAAAAGTCTCTGTAACTAAAATGGAGTTGGCAGCGTGGTAAAGATACATGAAGGGATTTTATAATCTCTCACAAAATTTATGAATTGTACATACTCCCTAAAGATAAGCCTGCTGACCAGTCATTCTCATTTATGTATGTGTTCAGTCATTCTTTTTCTGAAAATAATGAGAGTTACAGTTAAGCCGTGTAACTTATGAGGATGTTTCTCAAAAGTACAGGTAGTTCTGTGAATACCAGCAGTACAGCAGTCTGCTTTCCTACTCACGTAGGGCTCTAAACTGGTAGATACTGGTGTTTAAGAAATTATAGGTTCCAACCAAACTTATTTTTTATGCAGTTCAAACTTTGACATGGTCTTACCCTTCATCTTGCATATGTGGTGTTTCTATCTGGTAAGTGTGAGGTTACCACATCCTTTGCTTCAATGTCTTTCTATCCAGCTGCTTTTGTTTCCTATGGAAGTGGTAGGATTGTTTTTGTTGAGGTTTCTTGGATTCATCCTATGGATTTACATTTTAAGGGAAGAGACATAGACGGGATATAGTTACATAACTCTTCCCAAGGAAAGCAAACTCAGACATCCATATTTGTATAGGCAGATAGTATCATGCCTACATGTAAGTCTGAACATACTGATTTCTGAATATAGCTGGGTTAGTTTTAGGTGACTAAAGTTATTCTCTTGCTTATCCAGTGTCCTTTCAGGTTATAGTCTTGATTTCAGGGATGGCTGAACCTCACGGAATAATTTCTTAAACTTTTCAAGTTTGTAGGATAAGGTATTCACATAAACGGAACCAAATTTTTATTTCTATTAATACAATGAACTGTATTTAATGTGTGCTGTAGAAACCCTCTTTCTTATAGATGTCAGTCTATTTTAGAGTGGAGATGCAAGCACTTGTCTTTTTTTTTTTATGCATTGCTTCCTCAGAGGAGTAGGAATTGCCATGTATGAGCTGAAATAATTGCACGATATTTTGTATAAGCATTTGGATTTTTGGAGCACTGAAATCCTCATGCTGTAAAAAGAAAGTATTATTCACTGATAGCCATAATGAAGCAAGTGTTCCTCTGTAATGTGATTGCTTGGGAAATTTTTGACTGATCACAGTGAGCTATCCAGTCCCATTTGTAGGGGAGTGATCTTACAAGAGCTTTGTCTTTTATTCTGTCTCCATCTGTTGACAGGATGACTTACATCTTCTGTCTGGACTGGCAGACAAGATTTAGGCGCCAATCCAGCAAACCACTTAAACAACAGTTAAGCTTTAAGCCTTATTGCAACTAAATTAACAGGTTTAAAAAATTGAAATAACATTGCTAACACACTACTGATATCTCTAGAAGGAAATTTAGGAAATTAGGTTGTATTGGTACATGAAATATAAATGGAATAAGAAGTGTTAAATTAAACGTACACTGAGAACAGAAAAGATAGATTAAGACCTTTGTCTTTCGTACAGAATTTAAAGGAGGAAAGATTCCTGTTTTATAGCAAAGAGAGTCTGTATCTTGAATATTTCTTTTAGATGAGTACTTGAGTGTGTAGCTGGGCAAACAGAATAGATTTATCACAGATGTATGTAGTAGTTTCCTCTGACCAAAGAAAGACTAATCATAATTATGGCATTACTCACTGTTGCTTTATGAGGAAATGACAACATACATGTTTCTTGTACTAACGGAACTAGTAACCACTACACAGTTAGCAATAGTTCACAGGCAGACCTGGAAATTCTGATATTTACATTAAGGGTTACTGAAGTGTTTGTTTCTTTGAAAATTCTTCTAATTAAATCTTCCAAAAGTGTTAATTCCATGAGAAGAAATCACTGTCCTTGTGTATGGATGCACATACAATTTTAAGCTATTCGAATTTATATTCAATTAAGGAAACTGATGATAAAATAAAAATTTGATCTGAGTTTAGTTTGGTTCAGTTTTCAGTTTTATTGTACAAGTGGAAATGCTTTAGGTTTTGTGTTCCATAATGGTGACCTCTTGTGGTGTAAACATGTCAGTATTTCTGAAAGACCTTTCTGTAATACATCCCGGAGGAAGTTGTATTTATATGTAATTTTTAATGAGTAGATAACCTACTAACTTAGTAAAATAACTTATAATCTTTTCCAATTAGTTATTAATATGCAGATCTCATACTGAAAGCATGTGAAGAAAGAAGCATTTTGAGCATTATATTCTGATATACTGTATGTGTGTCTATAACGTATATTTTAGTGACCAGATGAAAAAACCTGGCAGAAGTTCATCATGGCCAAAGAGTACAGGCTGGAAGAAAAGAATAACAGGTACTTCATAAAGCATTTCAATCTCCAGTCAAAAAATGTGAAATATGGTCAAATAGAAATAACCTAATTTTTGTGATTTGAAGATCTTTTTTTTTCTTTATTCACTGAACAATATTTTTTATTTTCTAGATGGATTGGGTTTTTTTTACTGTTGTTGTAAAAGTAAGAGAAACAATATTCAAGAGATCTTCACTCCAAAGATCTGTTGATATTTTCTCTCTTGTTTCTCCCATCCATTAACACCTTGTTTGCCCATCACTTGCACAGAAACTAGTAAAGTTATGCCAAGCTGCATTAGCTGAAGATACAGGTTCTGGATTGTCCCGTAGGGATGCATTTTGCTAATTGTACGTAACAGATTTTAATTTATATTTCCTGATAGCTGAATGCCACATTTCTTACATGGCAAGTGCATATCTGAGAGTCTGTGACGGAAACCCCAAGTTTCTACTCTGCCATTATTGTGGTTTATTACTATTTTTCTAGACCTGAGAAGTTGCATCATTCCGGATCATTGTGGCAAAGGCTGTAATGCGCTCTGCTTTCGTTTCCTTCACAGGAGCTGAGAGTATTTACCATGTCATGGGAGTTAGTATTCTGAGGGGCTATATATTCTCTGTTTATAAGCCTTTTAATTTATTTGTGCTATTTTATTGGTGCTATTGAAAAAATCATGTGCTATTAGCTACTTTTTTTTAACATTATGTATCTTCCTTAGTTTGTGCATACTTCATCTTTAATCCCAGAATAAACAGTGGGATAGCAGTAGGAATTCTCAATCATTTCTTCTCTGTAGTGGGCCCCTGAAGGGAGTGTTCATTTACAGATTATTTCTGTTTTCTGGTATGATTTGTGCTTATACTTTCACATTTTAGAGAGGAGGTAGAATGTTTTAATATTGATATATTCGTAGCCACTCAGTATTCCGTGAAAAGGCTAAACATGGTAAGTCAGGCAGTACATGGCTTTTGAAAGCTCGGTGTTGCTAAGGCTCTTGTATTTACATGCTAAAAACAGCAACCAATAAATGTAGACTGATTAGTGATTTTTGTGATTTTTTTTTTTTTTTTTTTTAGCAGAGTGCAAAGCCTGTGGTTAAGACCTATGAAAAACTGAGACAATGAACTTCAACTTGCTGAATTCTTTTACTTGAATATTTTTTCTGTTGAATTGTGATTCACTCAATTAGAAGTTTCAGGATAGCTCCTGAATATTTTAAATACAACCAGTGCCATAACTTTTCACCAGCACCTTAAAAATCTCCCAGGACTAATACATATGCGAATTTACAATTTATTAATGTTGCTTTTCTTTGTAATCATTTATTTCCTGTTCATTCTCATTGCTAGGATTAATATTGTTTAGTAAAATCTGATTATCTTTTTTTTTTTTCCTAGTTACAAGAGATGTTTATTTAAAAAATTATGCTGTTATGACTTTTAGGTTGCTCTATTTCTCTGATGAATATGAGACAACAGCAGCAGAGTGGCACAAAAAATCAGTTATTTTTGTTCTGAACTAAAAATTGAATGACTTTGTTAATTTTTTCTCTAGTGAGGAGTTTGATCATGTCTGCAAATGCATACATGAACTATTCTATTTCTTGCTTAATAAAGTTAAGCATGTGCGTTGTTAGAAAGTTAGTCCCATCTTTCAGTTTAAGAGAGGTGCTACAAATTGGAAAGAAAAGAAATAACCGAGTCAATATGTGGGTTTTGTGGCAGGAAGGAACAGTGCAAACTCTTCTAGTGTTCTCATTTCGGCTGTGCTCTTACATTATCCAGAGCAGAACTTTCACTTCTTTACAAGTGCTGCTTAGTGTTTTCTTAATTAAGCTACTCAGCAATCTAAATAAGTCTGTTAGCTCATTTGATCTAGAGAATAAAAAAAGGTCTGCAAAATAAGTAATAATATTACCTAATAACATATACTAATATTTATATATGCACACTGCAACAATATATAGTTATTATAATAACATAGTTACTGGTGTATTATTTATGAAACAGCAGCATTTTTGTATAATCTGTTGAAGCAGATATAATTGATAGATTCATTCTGTGTAAAATATAGGTAGACAGTTAAAGTTAATACAGGTACACAAAAAGAGTCTGGATTTTTTTTTTTTTTTAAAGAGCAAGCTTTTAAAATAGTCAGGAAGTTTTTAATTGTGTCACTGTTCCAAGTAGTGCTCAGTAGACAGTAATTTTTTTAAGGTCTGAGATACTGTTCTCATGATGCAAACCTCTTAATATCAATGTTCTCATGTAGTACATTATTTTTGTGTTTGATAATGATTATGTTAAGAATTTACATTGTCATTTAAATACAAGAGCTAGTAATGAACAGTAGGAGATACTTTCTGACAAATGTGTCACTTAAAAAGAAGTATATATTCTAGTCTTAATGGTTTCCTTTACGTTATTTAGTGGAGTTGTGTGACTTTTATTGTCCTATTTAAAAAAAACCCACAAAAACAAAACCAAGCCAAAACAAAAAACCTCAAGCCAAATCCCATCTTTGTAACAACAACTTGCCTGCAAGATAAAGAGCTTAACCTAATCTTGAACTCCAAAAATATGCCTCCATGCACCTTGTAAGCAATTGTTAGATCCTTTAAAACTCAAGTTCTGCGGAAACTCTGACTCTCCAGCTGTAATGGGCCAATGGTCAAGACCAGAATTTTGTCACTTCACATAGTGCCAGGTGAATGTGGAAAGGATGTTCAGCAAGTCAGAATAATTCCCAGTGATATTGCATCCATATGAAAATCAGTCCTGGAATCACTTTTTCAATAAACTGTGTTTCAACATCTCCCTTGTCCAATCTGAAAACAGATCCATGCTCCCAGTCTTCTTTCCAGAAGAATTCCAGACCACTGATTTTTTGATCTAAATTGATGTCAGCCGATAGACTCTTTTTTTTTTTTTTTTAAGCAAAGTGTAAAAAAAGCTGAAATATTTTTTAAAACTTCTCTCTGTGAAGTGGACAAATTTTCTGATAATGAACAGTAGCTCTTTCTCAGTCACTATGGAGGAAATTGGTTAAGGGTGGCCAAGAGAGCTGGGAGTTGGTTGCCTTCAAAGTTTCTGACATGTTTATTGGAGGCAAAACATCTTTCAGATACCTGTAGTTTGCTATTCATTTCTCAAGAGGCTATGTGAGAAATTGTTTAACGTGATAAAGAATAGGAAGGAAACATGTCTTTTATAAAAAATTAGTTAAGAATTTATCAAAACTGATTTAATGAAGTGGTTAGAATTACTAACAGGACATCATAACTAACAAGACTATTTTTTCCCTGACCAGAGAGTCAGTTAATCAAGCTTAGTGTACTATTGTGCATGTGTGTTAGATAAAATTGTACAATCCTAGAGGATTGTCTGTAGTATGGATGCTTTTTAACACAGAATAAGCTGTCACATGGACACAGAGCTGAAAAACAGTAGAACATATTGATATAAAAGTAGTCATTACCTTCCAATTCAGTGATCAAATGAAACATTAATGTCAGCAAACAACAACAAATCTGGCTTTAAAGTACAGCTTTACATATCAAAATATTTATCCATCTAGTTTTGTTTGAAACTTTTGTTTTTGAGAAAATGTAAATAAAACAAAAAACTTGAATAGGTAAAATAACCCAGAATACAGAAAAATGTGACATTTTTAGATTTCTTTTTTTTTCTGACAGGTAATATTTGTAGTTATTTATTTGTGCAAAAGTTGAAACCTTCACTAAATATGTACTTTTGTTTTGAATGTATTTTGAAGGCTTGGAGGATGAAACAAGAATGAATGAATCGGAAGAAGAAGAAGAAGAAATCTTTTGGCATATAAAGATTCTGCCAATTCTGCGTGAACTGGAAAAAGGTGGGTAACACTGTTCTTGAAAGGGTGTATTTTCTGTACTGTTTCCTGTAGGAAACATGGGACTCACTGTGTTTACTGTGAAAGAACAACAGTAGTTGGACTATGTAGCCTTTTATGTGTTCATGTGTTCAAATGTGTTCATGTGTTCAAATGCCTTGGCAATTGTCTCTAGGTGGCCCTGCTTGAGCTGGAGGGTTGTACTAGGTGACTTCCAGAGGTCCCTTCCAGCCTTAACCATTCTGTGATTCTGTAAAAAAAATACTGGTTTAGAGAAGATTTTGTCTGATTAAATTACCTTATTTTAGACAACATAACTCTGCCAACTCAGCAGTCAGTGATGAGGTAATAATTTTAAGAATAAAGTACTGCACAGATTCACTGTTTTAAGCATAGACTGTATTGGAGGTCTCAATTAATTTTAGAAAACTAAGGAAGTCTTGATGAAAATTTTAATTTGTGCTAAAATGTTTGGTGTCTCAGAAAAGTATGTAATGACCTAGAATATTGAAGCAAAATTGAGTAAATTAAGTATGACTTGAAAGACTGAACTCTGAAATCTATTTTAATGTTTAATTCAAAAGGTTATTTAGGTGACTTCTATAAACATTTTATATATTTCCATGGTGGGAATATAGAAAGTAGATTTGCTTTTACAGGTGGTTGAAAGTGAGTGTCAAATTAGGGGATTGATTCTGTTTTATGAGATATTTTGCAGTGTTCATTATAGCAGGATACAGATTAGCTTTTTTTTTTTTTGCATAATTTTGCAGATGTTGATGAGTGTGAAACACCTGTACAGTACTGAGTGATTCCCAAAATATATCATTATTTTAAAAAGACAGGATTCTCATTCTTGCATCTGTCACTGATGTATAGAGAGACAGTGATCAGGAAATGTGAATAAAACCATGCAACTTTACATTTTCCTCACTTAATGCTGAGATTGTCAAATATGAGCCACTGAGTTGACATTTTGCATAGTGAGATGTTCTTTATAGGCAAGCCAAATTTTATTTAGAGGTAAAATATGATAATGTCTTTCCCTTGTCGTGAATATAACTGAGGAAAATCAGTTTTCATGCCCCTTTTCCTTAGTCTTTACTTGATTTGGTTAGTGTGTTGAGGTTTTTTTAGCTTTTTTAAAAAAAATTGATTATGGCTTAGAGATTTTCTAATAATAGATGAAATTATCTAATGATACTTTCTTACCAGTTGATTGAGTGTAGTGCTACAAAAACCTTTAGGTTAGGAGTTTTGCTGCTTTTTGAATTTTCACACAAAGCGTAAATAAATTACATCATTGCCTCCTGCAGCTGTGTGTTATGTTGCTTTATTTAGGTTGTTTACGGCACAATTGCAGTTTTTCCTATCAAGATTAATATAAGAATCCCATAATTTTAATGCTTTGAGTGGGCCTGTTTGTAATTAAATATATTTTAACTTTTGTGTGCAGTCACTTGCTTCATACCTTTTAGCTAATTCCCTGCACATGCATTTAGGTCACATTGAGTTTTTAATAGAAAAACCTTTTTTATTCCTCTTTCTCCCTGAAAAATATTTGCAGGAAACTTTCCATTCAAAAACAAATCTGAAGTTTAACCTGGAACTTAATTATTATCTAAAATCCTATGAATATTATGCACTTGATATGATTGTTATATGACAAAAACAAATAGAACCTCAAAGTCTTTTTTTTTCCAGAGGAGCAAATACTTTATTTTGTTACATTCTAGTACTCAAGGGAGGTAAGCTTCAAAAATGGCCCATGGGATGAGTGGCGAATAATTTTTGTTGTTGTTAATTTTGATGAAATGGAATGGAAACCTTTAAATGTTGATTCTTTGCCACTCCTGTTTCACAGTGTATTGGAACAGAGGATTTAGAATCATGCTAGATTTTGTTAAATTTTCTGTTATGATGGGAGTGGAAATGGAATAGTCCTTGCTGTTCCTAGTGCATGACGATTGCAAACTGAGAGCTTCCAGGCACTGCTCAGTAAGAGGTGGGTCCTTGAATCTGCCCACAGGTTTGGGGCCATAGATGTAATGTTTTTTGTCGTAATTTCCTGTCTATGTATATTTCATCACAAGTGCTTGGCCTCCTTGAATATGACTCTATTTCAGCTGTGAACAGAGTTTATGCAGGCAGTATAAAGTGGGTTTGTACGGTGCTTTATTAGTGTCACCTTACAGACAAAAGCAAATGTAAGAAAAGAAAAAAAAAAAACAACCCCTCACTCTTGAATTTTAAAAATAGGCAAGACTTTCCCTTTTCCCTCTAAGGTAGACATGTACATGATTCCATGGTGTTGAGATGCAGCTCTTGTAATAGTTTACTGTCGGTTTTATTTTTGTATTTTTTAAATAATGTGTGAGGAACTCGGGTTAGGATAGGGCAACAGTCGGCTCAAATGTATCTTGCACCTCTACTATGCATTGGATAGTTCTAACAAGTTTTTACATTCACTTGTTTTTAGTCTCAGCAAGGTTTGATGTATTAGGTTGTGTGTATGGGCAGAAAAATATTCCTTAACTATCTCTTCACATGTAATGTTTGGTGGAGCTCTTTAAAGAATATATTAAGATTCACAGTTTCCTGATAGACATTGGGTCAATCTGATTATTAAGCATTAAAAGTGAGTTTCATTTTAGCTTTAGGTATTATTTGTCTCTGTGATGGCTCTACTTGAGTCTCTTCTTTTTGAAAGAGCAGCAAAAAACTTTTTCTGAGGATCACATTATCATTTTAAGAGATTTATTAATGCCTTATTTTTGTTGTGCAACCCATTCTTTATTTTGTTCTCCTGTGTCTTTTTCTATTGAGATGCTCTGGAAAAGGTGGCACTGATAATTATTTTTTTATTTTTCTCTCCCTTCCCCCCCACTTCAAGTAGAAGACAATATAGAAAATCTTTGTCTGGCTTGCACCAATCTCTATCAAGCCTTGAATGAAGGAAATATGCTTGGAAAAAGATTTAAAAGAAGAACCGTGCTTCTGAAGACGTTATATAAACTTGTAGACATTGATTCAGATCCACTTTGCCTGAAGCTGGCAAAGATTATTCTGACTGTAAGTGTTTTAAAATGTTGCTTGGTAGAATGTGAGGCTCAAAATTGTGAATTACAACTTGCATTTAATTTTTAATTTCACACTTTCAAACTATGTCTAAACTAACCCTTTGCTAAGCACAGTTTCTTGCCATATGGATCCTACTCTCCCATTCATCCAGATCGGCACTTGATGGAGCCAATTTTTTGCACAGAAATTAGGTCTGGGGACAAAGGAGGGACACAAAATAGGATTGCTGGTGTATGGTGGGAGGAATATTACTTAGGCATGGAAAAGAGACAGAGTCCTAAGCTGGGATACACATGCATGGATTTAAACAAAACAATAATTAAAAAAATTAAACATGGAAACAAAACTTAGTTTTTGAGTAATATCTTGAAGTTATTAAACACCTGTATCTGAAAATACCAAAACTGGGTTTTTTTGGAAGTGAATAAGTGTAAATATCTCTTTCTCTAGTATTTTGGGTTAAAATTCTTTAATATGAAGTTGGTGCTTATGAACCTATTGGTTCAGCTTCTACTAAGTAAGTATGGACAGTCACTGGTGAATGGATACCAGCTAGCATTGTGTGTAAGACATGTTAGTAATTTGTGTGTGTGTGTGTGTGTATGTGTTGGAGGCGAGTTCTCCTTTAGGGTAGTGTTTGTCATTTTAATCAGAAGTTATAATTGTATATTCAAATACTACATAGATATTAAGTGGTGCTTATTTTTTTAAAAAAAAAGTTCTTTTATAGACATTTTTCTGTGGAATCTTTTAAAAATCATGAACAAGAGAAGAAATTGCCCTTGAAATGCAGAGGAAAGGAAATGATTTTTCATTGTATTTTTAAAACTTTCACTTCCCTTTCATGATTTCTCAGTGACAATTAGTATATCATAAGATCTTGTTTTCTGATATTTGAGAATAACTTTGATTATGACATGTACAGTTGTACTGGAGTTCTTTGTGGTATGGCCATAGATGAAAAACCAGTGAATCCTGTGCAGGATTTCTTTGTAAGAGTGAATTAGGAAAAAAAGTGCAAGTTATTGATATATTACCTGCAGAAAATACGTTAAAATTTTATATATAATCTGTTATTTTAAAGGCAGTCAGTACAGTTTGCTAAATAGTGCTTAATGTAGCTAGGTTAACGAGTCCTTTAATTCTGCAAACTTTTCAGTTTGGCTCAGTGTACTGTCAGGGTTTCAGCTGGAATTTAGTAGGTCTGTGAGAATACAAGTTTGCCATGCTATCTGAACTGGTGAAATATTATGGTGTATTTTCGTATATAGATTTTAGTTGTGATTTTTATGTCTTTTTCTTTGCAGATGAAAGTGGATGGAAAAAATCTTCTCAGTGTTTGCAAACTCGCTTTTAAAATTTGCAGAAACGAAGAAAATGATTACATCATTCAAAATGAGGGATTATTGGGTATGTATTCTGTTCTCGTATATAAGTTAGATGTTGAAATTCAATAGTTAGATTAATCACCTTTCAAGAAACATTCTCAGAGTTAACTTAATCACGCACTAAAAATTGTCTTCTAGGTCAAACTAACGGTCCATCTAGTCCAGTATTCTGCATCTAACGATGGTGCTAGGAGATACTGTTCAGGGAGAACATGGAAGCATACGTGTTTTCTCTGATACCTTTCCCTTGTACTAACCCAGCATCCAGAACTGTAACATTCTGTGAGAGCCATTAGATGGTACATCCCTGCATAATCTGATTTAGTCTCTGTTTATTGATCTTTTGTTCATTAATTTGCCTAATTCCTTTTTGAACTTTCTGATTCTGTCTGCCTCTATAATCTCGTAGAGCAACAAGTTCCATAAGTTCTCTGTATGCTGTTTTAAACCTATATAATTTTTATCATGCCCCTGCTTGTAGTTTTGCAGGATTTGTAAGAGTTTCTACAGTCAGTTTACCTTACACCTTCATGGTTTTTTAAACCACAATCATATCACATATCTCTGCCTTCTCCTCTTCAGACTGAGGCATGCCAGCCTTTTAGCTCTCTCTTTGAAAGTATATTGTGTCATTCTCTCTGTTGTTTTAGTAGCCCTTCTATATACCTTCTCCAACTCCAGTAGATCCTTTTTGAGTTGTACAGAACAAAACTGTCTAGAGAAGTCAAGATGTGTCTATGCTAAATTTTATAGAAGCAAAAAAATGCTGTCTGTGTTGTTGGCCATCATCAGGAAGGATACTGACAACAATCATTGGCTTTTTTAGCTCCTGCAGTACGTTAAGCCAATGGTTTTGGAGGATTGTCAGCAACGGCTCCAAGATCTCTTTCGTGATTGTAACTGTATTTGTGTCATCTGCATACACCTTGCAAATATGAGAAATATGAAGAAAATGACAGTATATGAACGATACTTGGTAGCAATTGATGGTCATTCCTTTCATTTAAACTTCACTATGTTCTATAATGTAGTGTAAAAGCATTTATTGCACGTACGTAAGTTAAAGCGTATGTGTGTATCTGCTTAAATAGTTGAGAGTATTCAATGGTCTTAAAGTTTAGTATGTGAGTATGGTCAGCAATAAAGACCAGATAAGCCTTTCCAGTAAGTAAGGTCAACAGGGAAGGACTCAGAGAAAAGAGAACAGCTCACATTGCTCAACTGACTTTGGATACTGAAAACTACAGTTTTGTAGAGATTAGCATCATACAAAAATCTGGACAAGTTGAGTGGCTGTGTCTGTGTAAGCATTGGGTTTTTTGCTCTCATTTCCATCTTTGCTCACTTTTCTTTCACTTGCTCTTCTTTCCCTGTTTTTTAAAAACTAGTGAAGGAAAGAACGTTTTTGGTAGGGGTTTGTTTGTTTGTTTATTCAGTGTTTATGTTTTGGACTCACCTCATCCAGGCTGAAGACATGAACCTGGGTTATCATCGTAATCACTCAGATTCCTGTTGCAGTCACTGGGTTATAGATTCAATTTCTTTTTCTTCCTCTGGCCCAGCTCACTATTTATGTGCAGAGGAGCAGCTCTAGTAGAAGAAATAAATTAACCATTCATAAAGCAAAACTTTTACGGTAACTTTACCTACATAAAAAGTAAATCTAAAAAGGCTAAGGACAGACTTCAAATGTGAGATTTTAATTAGGCACCTGTGCTTTTTAGTGCTCCATTTGAGATGCTTGAAGACATTTGAATTTTAAGGAAGTAGTGGGAATAAACCTCTTTAGACTGTCTCAAGTTTAGTACACAAAATTCCAGGCACACACAATCACTTTTGCAAATCTTAACTGAGAATCCCAATGATTACTGCTATGTGTTTGCAACTAGTGCTGGTTCTTGAAGCCTGGAAGAACAAAAGTCAGGCCCATTCTCTTATTCATCAATAATTGTTTCTTGGTTTCAGTCCAAATACCCAATTTTTATAGCCCACTTACTAGAATTGTATTATAAAGAGTTCAATCTGTTTTTTTCCCCAATTGTTAATCTCTTCAATGGCTGGACTGTATCAAATATAAATGTTAATATTAGGCTTTTTGAATAATGATTTTCCTTTTAGATTGTTTGTTGGAGGTCCTGAAAACTGAAGATCTACACAAAACCAGTGAAGCTCTCCTGTATTGCATGGGAGCTATAAAATTCATGTCTGGAAATGCAGTACTTCTTAATGAAATGGTCAACAAAGGAGCTATTGAAATATTGCTGCAATTAATGAAGCAGATTAATAATATAAAAGAAAATGACACATGTTTCACCAGCTTGGGCCACCTATTAGTCCAGGTTAGCATTCACTTTTATTTCTAAAAGTACACAAATTAAAATAATTAGAGAAGATAACCTGACAGAGTTGTACCTATGTTTGAACAAACTTCCTTTTCAGAAGTTTGCATTAAGTTGTTCGGGATCTAAATTTAATTATGGTAGATATTTTTGTGTAGTCAATTTTAAAGGCTTTAGAAATTTTGAAGTTAATAGAAATATTATTAGGTACCTAATAAAACCAGTTCCTTATTACTTTATGGTGCTGACAATGTTCTGGATATTAAACAGATAAAAATGTATTCCCTAAATTCTTTAAACTGAAATAATAAATACAAACTGGTTCTGCAATACTCTAGGAGATTACAAAAAGCTTTTTATTACAAGAATAATGCATATTTTAAAAATGCATAGAAAAATACAGCTATGCTTCTTTGACAAAGTGGTTTTTAAGAACTACAATTTAAGGAAAAGGTAGTTGTAAAGGCCAACACTTTTTGAATGCAGCAGGCTCAAAACTTTTTACGTATGAGGTACCTTGCCTTAGGCTAGTTTAGGTAGAAACCCCCTTTTGGAAAGTATTGAGGAGGGATTGGGGGTCCAGAAGATATTCTGCTCTCAGTGTAATTTGCAAGGTGATAGACAGTGACTTAAAACACCTAAACTGTAAGAAAAGTAAGCTTAGATGAAGGAGTATGAAGCCCCACATATGGAATCTGTGCAGTCATTTCAGTGAGTGGAAATTTAGGTTGTAGCTTTGTGTAGGCACTTTAAAACCAAAATTAGAGATGTGTATCCTGTATCTCTTTTCATATCTGTATAGTTTAAAAATATTTATCCTTCTGAGAGCAGGAAGGGGATGGTTGAAAGCAAAGCATATTACTTACTGATGTTTGTTGGCGGCTGTTGGCATCAATCATATAATAAATATAATGAGAATCCTGTTGAGGAGAAAGAGATGGAAATTTATGTTAAATAGATATAAAAAAAAGATTTTGGAAGTTTGATCATTTAAAAACAACAAGTGATGTCCAGGTAATAAAACTAATGAATCATATTATTTTCAGCTCTTTGATTAACTGTATGAACTTCATCACAACTTTGCAGAAATGTCTTTTCTTCCATTATTTTTGGGTGTGTGGATAAATTTCAGGTTTTAAATCAAGGGTTTAGTCTGCAAATGTGTGAAAGGAAAATGTTACATTTTACAGGTTTTTTTATCATTATCATCTGTGCTGTTTTCAGTGTGATTGGAAGTGTAGCAAAACTATTTTGTACAGTTTGAATAGACTGACTGTTTCTAAGAAGGCCTCGAGTATATTGTGGGAAAGTCAGGACTGACAACTGTGTCTTACTGAGGTTGCTGTTTCACTTGTTTGTGTTACCCTCTATAGTAGTACAGATACTTCATTTTCTTCCCCTTGTGAGTCCTGCTGCTATGGAATTCCTGTGTGACTTTCTCATATCAGTTTCTTCAACAAAACTACATTAGTGTGCACTGTTTCTTCCATGTGAGTTAATTGTTCAGTCACCATAGACAGGTGTAGGAATAGTTCTGTTTTCATGTCTTCAGAATAAAGGAAGTTTTTGTGGCATACCTTAACTTATAGCAAAAGATCAAATATCCAGTGACATACAGAAATAATGAATAAATACAAGTCTTCAAGAATAGGGAGCAAATTATATAGGACACCTTAAATAGTCACAGTGGTCTCTGAGGGAGGCTTTGCCATCTCTTAATCCTGATAACTGAAATATCTCTGTTAACTGGGACCATCTCTTCGTTCGTTAACTGTATAATTGCACAGTCACCAGATGGCAGTGTTGTACATAATCTTGCCAGGTCCTTCTTGTGGAAATAAAGTCTCTCTCTGATTTCTTCCTTGTTACACAACAGAATTTTTGCAGAAGTCCCACAATACAAAAATAAAAATGTTTGCAATAGTAATTACTTTTCCTTAATAGGGGACATGAAATGAAGGTTATGTTTGACTCATTTTATGTTGCGTCACTTAATAGTCTGATCATATTTAAATGAAATATGGTAATGCTTATTTAAAAGTCAAGGCTTTTGAAGTGTCACTGACAAGACTTAACAAGTACTCCATGTTCCTTAATTGAAAAGCACTTAAATATCTTCTCCTTTAAAAATAGCATTTGTCTGCTGTTAAATTTCCTGTTTGGGTGAATCTGATCTTTCACATGGCAATATAAGGATGAGCGCTGGTGAGGTTTGGTAGAGCTAATTGTTATGCATTTCTCCCTGAATCATGGTGTCTGCTTGAAGCAATCAGAATATCTCTTGAATTAATCTCCTGTCTGGCTAGATTCTATTATTTTTTAATTTGTTCTCTTCAGATTTCACTTGCGTGCTGACTGTTCTTTTGTGGATGTATACTTCTATGAACTTTTGAATTTCATTGTCTCGCACATATAAGTGTGTGCATTATTTTACATTGCTTTTCCTTTCCAGCTTGTCTTTGTGAGAGGATGCCTCTTGACAGAATTTACTGCTGAAGGATTTTGAACTGTCTAACTGTCTCAGGCAGTGAAAAAATTTACTCTCTTTTTGGAGACCTCTGCACCATTATCTATTGATACAGTTTTGTTTGGTTTTTTTTTTCATCATCTAATATGGGACTCTCTTTGCTGCAGTGAAAGCCTTTGTCTGGGTTTCAACAACACTTGTAAAATGTGGTTTATCCTTAATTTTCTTCATTGTGAAGGTTAGCTAGAGCTCAGCAAATACTATCATAGGCTGATTGTGAACACTTTGTATGTGAGCACTGAATGGAAACTTCTGTGTCTATTCCATTTGGCAGGAATTTTTACAGCGAAACACTTGAATAGCGAAGTATTCAATCAGAATATTTTTATTTTAAAATATTTTGTGAGTATTGTGTTGATTTTGGAAGCATCGTGACTTGTGAAAGAATGCATATCTGCAAATGTATTTTTTTGCAGCTGTTTAGTTAAAATAATAAAAAACCTCCAGATGTCATCTTAAAATATGAGGTAAAAGCAAATGGCTTCCATAGGTTCAGTTTCTGTTTATTCTGAGTATAGTACCCATTTCATATTTAGTGCTGAAGTTAAATCCATTCACATATCACATTCAAATTGTCACATAATTTTTTTTTCCCTCTGTACCTTGCTCCTCCATTTTGATACGTTGTTCCTTCTCCCGCTGCTCCATTACAGAACATCTTGCATTGCATTTTCATTATTCACTCATATGGTAACTGAAGACGTGCACACTTTTGTCAGATTTGTTGAAGTAGGACAGCAAATTTGAAAGCTGCTGGAGATTGGACAGAGTGGTGCATAGAATCCTATGAGCAAAAGCTCCTCAAACACAACTTAACCTACTCTTTGTCAGATTTTTTCCTTTAAAGTTAGCAATTACGTATCTCTGGACAAGCAGTCCAATTCAGTGATAAAATTCTAGAGTTTTTTCTGATAGTTTTTGTGCTTTATCAAACTACATTTAAAACCAAATAAGTTAAATACCTTAGTCTTAGAATAAGGAAAATTTGAAGAATTCCCATATTCACATTAGATTAAATGACTTCACATTAATTTTATAGTAAGTTCTGGTTTAGATCAAGAGTTAACTTTGTGGTGACCCTACATGCCCTTGCCTGTCTGACCTTGGCATTTGAATACCCTTATCTGGGAAGAGAACCAGAGCATTTCAAACTACGCAATAGCTGATTCATTTTGCATATCTACAAGTAACATGTATTTTATGCTTAAATCTCCTTGAAACAGAACAGTATATTCTGAAAATATTTTGGTTTCTCCAAAATAAACTTGAGAATGTAAGCTTTTCATTTTTAAACTGTTCAAACAGTGGATTTCTCTTGATCTTGATTAACTTTTACATTTTTAAATAAAAATAAATATTATTGTCTTTTAAAACAAATTAATCTTTGTTTGCAACTTATAGCTATTAACATACATACTGTGTATCAGTATTAATTTGCAAGACTTAAATGTAAATTTGCAAAATCAGACATGAAAAAAATCACTTTATCCACAGCATTTCACCGATTTCCAATTGGTATATGGTTGTATACATGCATATAAGATTTTAAAACATATGTAAGATCATGTTTCCCACAGAGGAGGAGGTTACTGGCAGGCAAAGACCAGTATCAATCTTTCATTTTCAAATAATTATTTCAATATACACAATTTTGTTACTTACACATTTCCTGTTATTATTTAGCATGGCATTCAGATTGCCTTAGACGTTATAAATGAGATCTGAGCTTTATTAAATTTTCAAAACTGTGTGGATTCTGTTGTAAACGGCTATGATGAATAAATCTTTAAATATTCTATATGCAGCTGACAGCTACTTTGCGAAACTTGGTTGACTTATCTCCAGCAAGACGCCAACTCATGTGCAATGGAGCAGTCTCTGAGCTCTGTGTGGTGCTGGAGCAGCGTATGAATGATAAGGATGTGTGCTCCTATATTGTCAGGATATTCAGGTACGTACAGAACACAGTGCTATTTCTCCATGCAGTCAAGTCAGTGTTACTGCTTCAAGTGACCTCAAAGAAGGCATCATCAAGCACTAAAGTTGGAAGATTTACATTGAATTGTTTTTTTTTAAAGCTCTGTGTAGTTTTTAATGATTTTGTATTATAGTTGTGTCTTCATTAATACTGATAGAATTGTTTAATTGTAGCCATAGAAACTTGGATTCATTGTCCCTGTGAAAAATATTTTGTTGTATTGTGTCATTCTTTGATCCCTCAGATTCTGATTTAGATTTTTAAACTACCTTTTCTTATATTTTAAAGCTGCATAAATTATTAAAAAATTATTAATCCTATTTTAGACCATGTTTTAAAAAAGGAATGAGAGAAATTACACAAGCTTAAGTTATATCGTGGACCGTATATTGTGAAATAAAATACAAAAGAGAGGAAATGTGATCAGTGTTCATTGTTTTGAGCTATCACAGAGTGTTTGAGGAGATTAATCTGTGGGATTTGGGCTTGAGTGTGCAGATGGAAGTGCCGAAAGAATCTCAGTTTTATGAGCAGCTCAGTGGCTGCTTCCCAAGATGTGCTTTTGAGAGGGAGATCAGTATGAGTGAATCACCCCAAAAGATCCTTTTGTAGTCCGAATAGTTTCTCAATCAAAAATCTTCTAGTTACCAAGCACCAGCTTGAAATATCCAATGCTAAATGGACTTGCAGACACTTTAAGGATTTTGAAGAAGTTGTTAAATTAATCGTTGGTAATTTCAGGAAGAGTTGGTTGGTTGGGCACAATTAATCAATGCCATTCTGGATGAAGCATTTGCCATTGCTGCTTTATTATTGTATTGAGTGATGTTGCCTCTGGCTCCATGTTCATTGAGATTCTGCTATGGATTTCTTCTCCTGTTCAGCCCTTCCAGATTATCCATCACATTCTCCTCCTTACTAGATGAGATCAGGTTGTGCTTCAATGAACAGTTATGTAAGGGATTGTCATTCCTTCCTCTCCACAGCTAAAAACAGGCAAATCTGATCCTTCCCATTTCTGTTGCCTGGAAAGAACATGAATTGCTTCCCCAATTACATGCCACCTTGTCCGTATCTGTCTCTCTTAATTTTCTTCCTAAAAATGAGTTGTGTTCTAGCAATGATTACAGCACTTTGAACATATTTATTTCCTCTAAGGAGAGAGCATTTCTTCTACTTGGACAATGCCATGAAAAGAGGGGTTTGTAATTAAATGTAATCGATACTTAAACTGTAATTCTGACAAGGACACTTACTTGATCTAGAATTCAATATGGAGCAAAAGTAATTTGTCTTATTTAAAGTTTCCTACTGCTTCAATTTTTTTCCTGAAGTTTAGTGAACTGCATGCTCCAAGGATACAAATTAGCCATAGAATCTATTTAATTAGCTTCCTGGAAATTGCAGTCACAAAAAAAAATTTTAAAAAAATAATAATAATAAAAATTATACTATGCAGTACAGAGCACAGATTTGAATTTTGTTTTGTCTTCTAGTGATACAAAATGATTATTCTTTTCTCTCAGTCAGTAACGTTAGGCAACTTCTTTGTAGAGAATGTGTTCAGTCTCTTCAAATTACTCATTTCTCTAAGTCTGTAAGTCTTGCTGTAATGGGTTGTAATTGAACACTAACACAGATGTTTGCTGGGTTTGACTGAATGGGAAGTAAGAGGTTATCCTGGTTTGTTCTGTTGTTGCAGTGTTTCTGGTATGACCGAAGCATGTCCAAGTCTCTCTTTTTGTAATGGTCGAGGTGAGCAGTGTAGGATCAGAGCAGCTGTTAGGGAATGCGCAGAGATAAAGTCGTGACTGCAAGAAGGCGCGTTCTCCTTATTTGCTGGGGAGAGACATGTTCTGTTAGTGCTGCCGCTGGGCTGTACTTGGCATACTGTGCCCATATGGCAGGCAGGTTGGGAAGCTCCTTATGTTCGCTTCTTCCCGTAATTCACTGTGGTAAGGAGATAGCTAGGCTTCTGTTGTGCTCTCATGTAGCTCCATGTGCCTCTACTAGAAGCCAGAGTATTGGCATTCACTTCATTTGTTGGAAAATATGGCTCTGAAAGTCAAAAGCAGAGTGATTTGTAAAAACAATTTTTGTGGAAAAAAGTGTTTTCATTCATTTATATTTTATTTTTGTACCTTTGTAGCAAACTTTCTTGTGACAATGACTTCTGTGCAGCTTTAGCAGACTGCTCCAGATGTTACAACTTATTTTTAGCCCTACTAAACAGACACCAGAAGCAGCAGGTCAGTTTTTTTATCTCTTGATTTTTATATATTAATCCTCTGATGTGTCTGTGTATTATTGTGTGTAAGCTTGTTTTCAGTGACCTACTTTTATGCATTTACCAAATAAAAATTTTAAATGGCTGACAGCATTTCTAAGTAGTAAATAATTGAAATGAAATAGTTTAGATTAAAAACTCAGCGCAATACAGAGGACAAGTAGTTGATTAACTTGTCTATCCTTTACATGTGTATAAACAGTCCTTTGAGTACTTAATTGATTTTCTTAGTTTAAAAAAAAGCTTTTTAAAACAAATATTCTATTTGAATATTTTATAGTCAGAAATTGTTGGGATTTATCCTGTCCTCCTCCCCTGCAAAAGAAGTGTGAATTTTCCAGAGTTGAGCAATTTGGAAGCAGGGGAAAATTTGTTCCTTGATAACTGCATAAGGTATCAGAATGTATCTCTCCTCTACCAGAGAAAGCCGTATGCCTAGAATATCACATTTGGAATGTTCACCTAGAAATAAGTGGTTAGAGTTTGTCAAAATACCTCTTATTACAAGGTGAAATTATAAGAGTATACTTCTACCAACTTCATTAGAACACAGAGTAGTCAAAATACCTCTTATTACAAGGTGAAATTAGAAGAGTATACTTGCTACCAACTTCATTAGAACACTGAGAGTCAGGTGTTTCTGTATTAGCCTCCCATATCATAGTGATCTTTCCTACATTTACTGGAACACCAGGCTCTGGGAGTTTGGTGCAGAATCGCTGTTTTAAAGATTGCTGTGTTGGTAAGAGTGAAGTTCCCTGTGTATGGCAAATTACTCGGCTCTATTGCCAGGTAAGATTTAAGAAGAAAATAATTTTTATGTAAAGCATAGATCATAGTTCAAAGGTGGAACCAAGTTTGAAACACAGAACCTTAAATCACATTAAGATTATTCTTAAAAGTAAAGAACTTCTTTGGCTGCTGCAGCATCTAAACTAGTTTGAGGACATTTGGTTACACTATACAATTTATCCCAGGGTTAGTTATTCCCAGAGAATTGTTGGAAGGAGATCTTTTGTACTGGTATTGCTAAAGGCCCTTAATGAAGGTAACCAGACTGGCTGTGCTGAACACTATTCTTTCTCTTGGCAAATACAAAAATAATTTCTCCCTTTCCTGTTTACCTGCCTCCCTGTTTTCTGTGGTAATACTCATGGAAGAGGAACAAAGATTAAGTTGTTTCTATACTTCTAAATGTCTATTGATTAGTGTTTCTGCAGCATATCAGAGTATTTCTAGGTTCAGGCTGCTCTTGCATTGTGTAGTCTTCAAAGATGCTTTAGTAAAATACTGTGTAAATGCTATGTTAATAACATCAGAAATATCAAAGGCATGGTATTTTACTAGATTTATAGCTATTTTTCCTTATGAGCACTGTATTAAAAACTCAACAAATGATGGGACTGGGAATAAGAAGTTTAAATTGAGTAACATCTTCCTCTCAATCTTCATCTCTAATTTTAAGGGGAACTTTCCTAGGCTCCTGAGATTATAGCTTTGTGTCATAATGAATTGTTGGCTCATGTATAAATTAAAATTGTTTGTTGTCAGGTAGTGTTCAGAATTTAGCCTCTCATTTGTCTACTTTATTAAGTGGTCCTAATATATATCTTTCTTCAATAGATTAAGATTACTTTTTGTGTTAAACTGTCAGTTGTTTTATCAAAATATGAATTAGTAAAGAAATAGCTTCTGTATTAAAAAAACTTAGTTATTATAGAATAATTATTTCTTACTGCAGTTTTAAACAAGCATGCAACCGTCAGTTGTCAGTTTAGTGAAGCCCTGCAGAAACGAGAAGAGGGACATGGATAATGTAATGCACCACTTTTTCTGTAGTATATATTAAACACTTGAGCTGTGAGGAGTGCAAATGTTTTTCCTGGGGTGTAGTTGGCACTGCTAATCTTTCTTTTAAAATGTTGACAGCTAGTGAGTTACGGAGTGAATTGCTATGTGTTGAAAAGAAAACAAGTAACAGCAGTGTGAGTAAAATTGTCTGCTGTGGGAAGAAGCAGCAAAGAGAAGGATAAATCAGTATTATTAACTCAAAGCATTAAAAATTCTCAGGACTAAGAACTGATAAGTTAAGAAAGGAAGTGTGTGAGTTTTCTGAATTTTCAGGTTGCAGTTTGTGGGATCAGGTTTTTTTACTGGCAATTGTGACAGCTAGAAACATACTGGGGAAAAAAACAAAACAACCCAGTATTCAGACTTTCTCAAGTGCTTTCACAACTGCGACTTTAAAAATAAGCATTAAATATTGTGCAAATAAAAATGTGAGCACTGGAAATAGGATTAATGACTTGCTCCCACACCACACACTGAATTCCACAGCTGCCACCCAAATAGTCTATGTTCTCCTCACCACACTGCAGTTTCAGCTCTACTCTTTTTTATTTTTTTTTTTCCTTAGCCTGTTTTCTCTCTCGGGTAAGAGAGTCAGAAAGAATGGGAGAGTAGTAATTTAATTCTGTGGGAAAGACTTGGGGAAATTGAGTTAGCAAGATTTGCTAAATTCCCTGTGTCATAGTCTTAAGTAAGGAGAGGAGAACGTAAGATTGGAAAAGCTGGATCTGCAAGATAGGACTGGGGAATTCAGCAGTGCTTTTCTGCACATCTGAAGTACATGTTCTGTTGGACTTCACTTGTGGTTGGTTTTAGAGCTAGTGTGGAGTAATAAAAAAGTCCTTGGTGGCTGCCACGTGCCATGAAAGCTGTCAGAAGTGTTCTTGTAGAGCCTCTATCTTGCAGGATGAGGTCCTTTTTTTAGTCAGCATTGTAGTCTTTTGCCCATCTCCAGAAATCTTTTACAGAAATGTTTTAACAAGATGCTGTTCCCCTTTCCCAGGTGGTTATCATCTCTAAACTTTTCAGATAAACTATATAAAGGATGACTTTCTCAGGCTGTGGTTCGTGTCATAAGTCATGAGGAGGCCATGCTTTTGGAACAGGGAGATTGCCTAAATGAGGCAGTAGCTTCTGTCAGTAAGTCAGGCATTACCTGAGTTTAGGTGGCCTTTTGGGCCCCTGCGAGTTTTCATGTAATCTCTTATCAGTGTACAGTTAGGAGTCTATTTTCAATCCTAAGTGCACAAACACAGGATGTGATACTAAAATTTGCATAGAAGAAATCTTGTGCTTCTTGTATTAAAAAAATCCCTTTATACTTTATTGTAACCTACTTTTTTTTTAATTAGGGAACATTTGTTAAGTATCTGACATTACTGGATGCAGTAAGTGCCTATTTGGCAGAAGAATAATCCCACTGGGTTGCGTGAAAGGTTCACCCAGCCCACTATCCATACTTGCGAGTGGTGAAAATCAGATGCCTTGAGAACACTAAAAACAGAGCATGCATTTACAATCCTTACTTACCAAACCTCCAGCTCTTTCCATTTTAGAAACTTCCTCAGCCAGCTGTGGTTCTCTGTGTATGAAATAAACCTCAATGGACTACTTTTCCACCTTCTACAACATGGACACCTGCTTAGTGGAGGAAGGAAAGGTTGTGGATGTTGTCTGTCTGGTCGTTAGTAAAGCCTTTAACACAGTTTCCCACAGCATTCTCCTGGAGAAACTGGCTGCTCACAGCTTCGATTGGTCTGTACTTTGCTGGGTAAAAAACTGGCTGGATGGCCGTGCCCAAAGAGTGGTGGTGAATGGAGTTAAATCCAGTTGGCGGCTGGTCACAAGTGGTGTTCCCCAGGGCCCAGTACTGGGGCCAGCTCTGTTTAACGTCTTTGTCAATGATCTGAACGAGGGGATCGAGTGCACCCTCAGTAAGTTTGCAGATGACACCAAGATGGGTGGGAGTGTTGATCTGCTTGAGGGTAGGGAGGCTCTGCAGAGGGATCTAGACAGACTAGATCTATGGGCCAAGACCAATTGTATGAGTTTCAATAAGGCCAAATGCCAGGTTCTGCACTTTGGCCACAACAACCTTCGCAAGTGCTACAGGCCTGGGGAGGAGTGGCTGGAGAGCTGCTCAGCAGAGAGGGACCTGGGGGTGTTGATTGATAGGCGGCTGAAAATGAGTCAGCAGTGTGCTGAGGTGGCCAAGAAGGCCAACAGCATCCTGACCTGTATCAGGAGTAGTGTGGCCAGTAGGACCAGGGAAGTTATCTTACCCCTGTACTGGGCACTGGTGAAGCTGCACCTCGAGTGCTGTCAGTTTTGGGCCCCTCGTTACAAGAAGGAGGTGGAGGTGCTGGAGCGTGTCCAGAGAAGGGCAATGAAGCTGATGAAGGGCTTGGAAAACAAGTCTTATGAGGAGCATCTGAGGGAACTGGGATTGTTTAGCCTGGAGTGAAGGAGGTTGAGAGGAGACCTTATTGCTCTCTACAACTACCTGAAAGGAGGGTGTAGAGAGGTGGGGGTCAGTCTGTTCAACCAAGTAACAAGTGATAGGACAAGAGTAAATGGCCTCAAGTTATGCCAAGGGAACTTTCAATTGGATATTAGGAAGAATTTATTTACTGAAAGTGTTATTAGGAATTGGAACAGGTTGCCCAGGGCAGTGGTGGAGTCCCCATCCCTGGAGGTATGTAAGAGTCTTCTGGACATAGTGCTGAGGGACATGGTTTGGTCAGAGACTTGTCAATGTCAGGTTAATGATTGGATTTGATGATCTTAAAGGTCTTTTCCAATCGAGGCAATTCCATCATTCTGTGATTTTCCATGAAATTCTACAGTCTCCCGTCTACCCCATATAAAATTCTAACATCTTGAATATCTGTGGGAAAAGAGTTGTCATAGCAACTACCCATTGCACAAATAGTTCATTTTGCTTGTTTTGAATTTGGCCTTTACTATCTTTATTTTATTTCCTCCAGTTCTTACATTGAAAAGTTGGTGAATGTTTAATCCCTAGTCATTAATTTCACAGCACTCCTAACTTTCTAGACCTTTATCATAACCTCTTTGAACTCTTCCTTTTCCAGGCTCAAGAGTCCTTGCTTGTGTCCTGTGTCTTTTTTTGAGGTGAGGAAACTAGAACATGGTAGTTGAGACGTGGCCATATCATAGATTTGTGTGCCTGCATAAGTTTATTTCCCAGAAATTCCCCAAATTTTTATTTGTGTTTTTGACCTCCTGTAAGCATTGAACTCCCATGAGGAATCTGTCATTAACCCCAAGATTGCTCTCCAAGTGGTTATGATTGATTCAAAGGCTGTAATTTTATATGTGATGGTATGACTGTTTTGTGTTTTTCCACATGCATCATTTCATGTTTATCTGCATTTAAATTTCATCTGCTATTTATTACCAGTTTACTATATATCCTTTTTCTGCCCTTCAGTCAGCCTTCATCTTTGCTACTTTGAATATCTTAGGGTCATCAGCAAACTCTTCCACATCACTTGTGTTTATGGACAAGATGAACACAACAGGTCCCAGCACAGAACTGTGTGGAACCCCCCTGGTCACCTTCCACCATTGCAGGAACTGCTAATTTACTCTGTTGTCCATTCTCTAGTAATTTATGTATACAAGGACATTCTCCCTTACAGCATGACTGCTCAGTTTCACTAGGATTTTGGTGAGTGACTTTGTCAAAAGTCTCCTGGAAAGCCACATGGGTGATATGAGATGGGTCTCCTTTGTGCATGTTTGTTGATCCCTTGGAATGACTCAAGAATTTGGTAAGTCAGTACTTAAAGCTGATTGTCTTTATCAGATTGTCCACTCATTTTGTTGTTCTTTTTTATGGTTTCTTCTAATACATCTGGTACAGACACCAGGCTTGAATCTCATTTGGATCTTTTTCTAGTAATAGATTTCATGTTTGCAGTCCTTAGGTGTCAAGGCAGTTTAGAGAGGTTGCAAATCACTGTTAGTAATTAGGCTATTTAATTAATTAGTTCATTTAGAACTGTTGGGTGATTATCCAGTCCTGGTGATTTGTTACTGTTTGTTTTGTCAGTTAGTTCCTTAAAATTGTTTATGATCACTTCAGTTTTGGACAGATCCTCTGATGAGCCTTCCCCAGAGAAGGCTACAGCTTTGTGATCTCCCCAGTTGCTTTCATGGTGGGCATGAATCAATGCAAAGAACTCATTTAGCTTCTCTGCAATGACATTTTCTTCTCTGAATGCTCCTGTTTTATCCTGATCATCAGTTAGTTCTGCAGATTCTGGCAAATTTCCTGGTCCTGATATGTTTGATAAGATTTGTTATTATTTTTACATCTCTTGCATCAGCTAGTGGAACTGCACTAATTTACAATTACAATTTGCAGGCTGCTTTACCTTTCGATTTAACCATCAGTTTGTCAGAAACAATTTATTAAATGAAGAAGAGACTGATGTTGCCTTGTCATCCTCTCTAAGGAGGTGTCTGCATTTATAACGTTCACTATGTCTGAATCTGCCCAGCTTTCTTCCCAAATGCATCCACCAGGTAGCAGGTCCCAAATCAATTTATAGTCTTCTGTGAGCAAGCAATCTTCTGCTTGTGAGACTTTTCTTTGTCTCCCTCTATGACAAAGACTCATTTTTAGGGCTGTTGAATGTCCTTTTTGCTCTTAGGATTGCTGCAGTGGGGCAGGTTGTCACAGATGATACCTGTAAGTGCAGAGAATTTCTCCAGTCTGTTTCTGGCTTTATTTATTAGGTGATGGCTTATCTGCATGCAGTGACTGTCCTTCCTGGCTGCTTTTTTGGCTGGCTTATGGAGAATTCTGTGATGAGCTCCCAGGAAGCCACTATCTCTCTGTTTTAGTCAGTCATATAACATAAGTCATGTAGTACTGCAAAGCAACCACTGTTGAACAAGGAACTATTAGTGTGGCTGTTCAACAGATTACTGTTTATGCCACCACTTCTGCTGAAATGCTTGTCAAGGTAACCCTATGAAGAACTTAAATAGATCACGTGGTTCTTTTCTGCTACGTTTACAAATACATATTTTTAGTTGTATTCCTCCTTCCTGTAGCCCAACAGTATAATAATGCCTTGCACAACTTAAAAAAACCAGCCCAACTATGAAGGGGATATAGTAATTGACCATTAAAGAACCAAAATACGAGAGTTTTCTCTTGTGTTTTCTGTGTGCACATGCATATTCATAACTGATCATTCATTCTCTCTGAATTAACATTTTTTTTCAAGCAGGAAGTATCAGGATAAATATTCTGACAACTCTGAAGGAATTTCCCTGCTGATAAAT
>NW_010320917.1:11039-40484 GCF_000700745.2 Antrostomus carolinensis | reverse complement strand
CTACAGTATGATTTCTGGCAGTATGCTGAGCTGACAGTGTGTTTGCATCTTCCCAATACTTTGGTTGTGATTTTTTTTATTTTTTTCCTGAAAGAAAAGGCAAAAGTGGTAAGGGAAGTGCAGAATATGTGGTACGTACTCCGAGTACAGGATGATCAGGAATGTAGAGTTCAGTTTGTAGTCAGCCAGCCCTGTTGGCATATATCATATAGAAACTTCCTGTTCGGGTGCATCAAAAGATAAAAGAGAGTGAATGTAATTACTATGTAGGTGAATGTTAGAATATCAAATAGCAATAATAAGAAGGTATTACTGCTTGGTGTGATAGAAATTGTCACAAGATATTTTGCCTTATTCTTTGGTATTCATTTCTACAAAAGATCACAGAATCACAGGGATTGGAAGGGACCTTGAAAGATCATCTAGTCCAATCCCCCTGCTGGAGCAGGAACATAAAAGCTTGGGAACAGCTCTGAAAAGAGCTAAAAGAATGATTGGAGTTTAAAAAAAAACAATCTAAGATTAAGCAAATTAAAAGGTCAGACTATTAGCAAGTTGCCTATTAATAGCATCTGCACAAGGAAGAAATTTCTATTAGTAGATCATCTTTTAATCTAGGAAAAGAGAGATAATAAGAAATAGCGGTTGAAGCTGTACAAATTTAAACTAATAAGAAGAATAAAGATTTTTATTGGAGCAATATCGTGGGAGATATGGTTTTCAATTTTTTTTTTCAGTTCATGATTTCTGGAATGTTTTTTTGCATAGAGAGTATACACTGCTTTTCATCAAATGTTGTTCTGGGGACAATGTGCTTGCTTTTCTTCATTACCTTTCCCAGATCTCCATATGTCCAAACCTAAGGACATGACTTCATTGCTAAAAGTCACTAAGTGCAAATGAACTATTTTCTGAAAAGTTTACCTAAATAGATCAAATTTTTAGGTGTAGAAATTATTGGGCAGGGTGCTATGGCATGTGATATACAGAAATATAAATATGTTCTCCTAATGGCCTCTCCTTCTCCTCAGATGTATTCATATTTGTGAGGGAAGGAGGTTCCCTCGTTACTGACAAAGTACTCCCTGCTGTCACTGTGGCAAAGCTTCTCCTCTCTGCTCCTTATTTCAGGTCCCTCAGTCAAGAACTTCTTCATTTACTTTTGATACTTCCAGGCTATTCTCGCCCTCTCACCCTTTTTTATTTTTCTTCTTTAAACTGAGTTTCATTTTGGGTGAGTTGTTATTTCTGGGTTTGACCAGGAATTCACACAGCCAGAATGTCACTTCAAGATGAATCCTTACTGTGTTTGGAAGAGATTAGCTCCAGGATAACATAACTACTGTTATTTTGTCTGTAAGTAGACTATCAGACCCTGGAAAGAAAAGTCTTAAATTTTCTTTCCAAGGTACATAATAAGGCAGAAATACATATTTGGAAATGAAGTGTAAATTAGATTTGAATGAGCCCTAGAAGCAGTCTATACTGCTGGGCAGGTGGTAGAATTTTGACTACCTCTGTTGAAGTTTGCATAACATGGAAAGCACATTTCATTTGCAGCTGGAGATTCAATGGGAACTAAGCTTCTGGAATCTGTTTTGGTTTTTTTTTTGTCTGAGGGTCCAGATACCAAATAAACTTAACAACAGGTACTTGGCCAATGTGTACAAACTCTAGAATGGACTCCCCTCCCTTATTTGACTTGTTTTAGTTAGGAAAGCCAATGAGGTCAGTAATTTCTTTCTTACCGATTAGTAAACCTGTACTATTTGTACCTCCGTTCATCATGCTTTACACTGAAAGGCAGGTGCATTTTAATTGCCAAGATAAACTGCTGTCAAGTTCTATGACTCACCAAGTACATTGGGTACCTTTGCTACTAGGATTAGATTTTTAGAAGTAGATAAGCAAAGAAATATTTACTATCAGTGGTCAAACTTATATGGTTCCAGTTGTCAGAAAAATAAGAGTTAAATGCTGATGGAGTATGTGGTTCCATTACCACTAAAAAAACTCCAAATGAACAAACAAAAAAACCCAACCCCAGTTTCTTCAAAGAAAAAAATCAGTTTTCATTCTGGAGCTTTTCTTGATATGTTTCTTCAAATTTGTTTGTATAAGTGAAGCTGTGTGGTCTCATACATAACCTTCCAATCAGGTTGGGTGCACTCTGTGGACAGCGTGTCTCACATGAATGCCTTGTTACAAAAAGATGAAATAACGGAGTGAGTGTAATTCCTATCTTTAATCTAATTTGTCTTGAGTGTTAAAACCTCTGTGTTATATAAATTAATCTGTTGAATGACTAGTAAGTTAATATTTCTGTAAGTGTGCAAGAATGTCTGAAATTCCTTCTGCACTTAATACTTCCAATGTTTGGAGATGCATAATAATCTCATTTATTATACTGATTTTTTCATTATGTACAGAAAGACCCATGGGCCTTGTACAGGTTTAGTCTTGCAAGCAGTTTCAAAATGCCATTCATCTTTACCTGTATTTCTTTACACAGCAATTCTAACCTGGTGTTTCTTACTCTGTCAGTGCTTACCCTATGAATATTAAAAAAAATAGCAAAAAATAATATGAAACCTAATAGAGTATTATGCTACTCAGGCGTAGTTGTACCAGCTTTTTTCTTTGACTCTGCTAGTTAAATTTTCACTGGAAGATAATGAAACTTCAGTACTGTGCGATTAAAACCGGATATGCTTAGCTAAAAAGAAGTATTTTTTAAGTTTGTTTTGCTAGCCTGTAGGTGGAAAGCACAGTTGAGATCACACTTCTCAAAATACCAGTTGATTGCTGTATGGTACCTGTTTGTCTGTTTTCTGATTGGGCAGAGCTGTTGCTGGGCTGATACTGTTTTGACCAAAATTAGAAAGTCAATATAAACGAGTCAAACTAGACTGCCTGCTTTTTTCAGTTCTCTCTTCTGATTCATCAGTTGTTTGTTTCAAATTCTTACAGCCTTTGTGAATTGGGGGTTGTGCCAGCAAAGGTGAAAGCTCTTAGTGGTTAGTCAGTAAGAATGTTCATAAAAACGTGTCTCGATGACATTTAGATGCTAGCAAAAATATGATGCCTAATTAAAAAACAGTGGAAGTGGGTCCTGTGGCATGAGTGATCATATTAAATACATGGATCATATTAAATACATGGATGCAAGAACCTGTTCCTCATTTAGAAGACTGCCTGCTTCTCATATTTGGGGATAGCATTCATCTTCTTGACCCTCAGAGGATGTTCTTGTCAATGTCTTGTGGTAGAGGCTTAAGGCCTGAAACTTATTGATGAAGGCATGTATGAAAGAAGGATTCACTGCTTACACATCTTTTTTCCTTCAGTATTACTATACATACTTTAACAAGTTGGGCTGTGCCTGGTGAACTTGTTATTAATACCAGGGAGGATTAGAGTATCTGTGAATATGGCTATTGAAGAAGCTTTAACTATTTGAAGAAAAAAGGCATGTAAATTGTTTAGCAAAATTCAAGGTTAGTGCAAGTGCAGCAGTTTAGCAGCTACAGGTAGATGGCTGTGCTGCACTTGAAGAAATGCTGTTACTTTACCTGCACTGTTAAGATAAAGCTATGGACTTTTATTTTTGGAAATAAGTAGGTTTTAATGTAGGTGACAGAGGAAAATGTTTTAATTAGTTTATACTTGAGTTAATTCAGCCTTTCAGACTTTATTTTCTTCTTCTTCTATACAGGTGGGTAAGAAAAAGCTGGGAATGTTGTTGAGTGCCATTCAGTTAGGATCCACTAGTCTTGCCAAAAAAAAAAAGAGGCCATTTCTCAGTATGTCCAAAATGAAGCAACAAGAGATGTAATTCTATATCCCACTGAAGGGCAGGGATAGAAAGTGCTTTAAGAGAGCAACTTGGCTAAATCATAGACCTCAAGATACCATATAAAAATAGAAAGTAGGTCTCATTTAGCAATGATAAGAATAAAAGGATAGCAAGAACACAAAATCAAAATCAGAAAAAAAAAGAGCACAAAATGAGATGCAACTAGAAAGGGATGTAAAAAGAAACAAGAAAACTTTCTATAGTACATAAATGTGAGAAGACAATAAGGAAATAATTGTGGCAGTGTTCAGAAGATGATGAGAGTTATTGACAGATGCCACTGTGAATAATGAAGTGTGGAATGCCTTTTTTTTGCTTCTTTTTCTGAAAGGTTAAGCATGATCAAATGATTAATCTCTACTTTAGCCTGGGTTCTTTTACCACTAAAAAATGAGCTGGAACATATTTAAGTGTCTTCAAACTTCAAACTAGGCCTGATGAAATTTACCCTTCGGTGTTTAGAAAAGGCCAGAAAGGGGTAATGTCTCTGGGATTCTTGAAAAGTTAGGTGGGATGGCAAGGCTGTAGGGCACCTGTCTTTAAAAGGAGAAAGAGAAGGAATTTGGAGTATAACAGACTGATCAGTTTAGATTATATTCCTGGTAAAAATCTGGAACAAATAATTCAGGTACCTCTAAGCAATTGGACTTAACAAGGAAATGAGTAAGAGCTAACATGGATTTAAAAGTAACAAATCAAGGGGAAGTAGTTTAACCTCTACAGTGGGTAACAGGCTTAGAGAAGAAGGGAAGGTGGTGGTCTTTGGCCATCACAACTGACATTTGCTTACTTGAAGATTAGTAAACTCTGGCCCATATGATCATTCCAGTTATATAAAGTGCTGTTTAAAGATGTTTTAAGATTACTGTGGGCTTGGTAAAAATAGATGACCCATACTAAGTATATCCCATTAGTAATTACCCCAATGCTATACTAGTTCTCTCAGATGTTTTTAATTTCTTCTGTAAACTGGGTTATGGAAAAAATAGTAGCATAAAAATTATATCTAGTTGCTGTATTTGGCATTCCTTCAGTTGTTCTGCACTGGCTGTTAACTGAATTGTGAAGCAGATTAAGTATTCTATTTATTTTAAGCAGCTAATAGATTCTGATGTTTTCTGTGTAATATGGTTTATTTATTTTATTGCAGGATTTGGTTGTCCGTATCATCTTCATTCTTGGTAATTTAACAGAAAAGAATAACCAAGCCCGTGAGCAATTTTTTAAAGAAAAAGGAAGTGTTAACACCTTGATATCATTATTCCAAACCTACCATGAACTTGATCTGAATACACAGAAAAGGTACCATGAAAGAGGAGGAGAAGGAAAAAACCACCCCAAGCATCCTTCAGAAGCAGAAGATGTTCTGATAAAACTGATAAGAGTGCTGGCCAATCTCTCCATTCATCCCAGTGTAGGAGCAGCTCTGGCAGCCGCCCATCGTGTTGTAGAATTACTTGTTACAGTACTAGGTAATAAAATCTACGCCGTGTGTGTTATCTTTGTTCAGTCTGTAAGGAGAATTTAGAATTTTTCTATTTGACCTTCTTATCTAGGTTGAGCTATAACTAAATTGGTTCCACTGCTAAAATAACAAAGTCAGGCTGCTGATATTTATAAACTGTTCTACGTAGAAAGCTCCTTTGAGACAGTGGAAGCATTGCTGCTTTGGTACTGACTTTTCAGTGTCTGGGGAAAGGCATTGTAGAAGTGTTTCATTCAGTGGTGGATTTGCAGATATGATCATTAAGGATAAGAAAACAAATTTTATTTTAAATACATCTCAGAGTTCATATATAAGGAAAGCCTGTTCTTATCAGGTGCTTCATACATGTATTTGGTGGTTCGGTTTTTTTTAAGGTTTACAGGTTTTGTGACTGTTCTGGATTAAGTATTCTTTTTGTTCCCTGCACATCTTATTTTTTCTTCCTTTTCAGATTTCCATCCTTTATGTCCTTTAAGTGGAAAGGGGTGTCCCTTTCCCTCCAAACGGAGACTTAGGACTGCAGTTTCTTTACCACTTGCTGATCCTTTTGTAAAACTAATTATAGGCAAGGTCTAGGCAGTCTGTTCTCCCCATAACAGTTTGGCAGTGACAAGATACATCTTAAAGAACATACATATAACATATACTTAGTATGTGAGAAGAATGATAAATATTATGTAAAGACAATCAACCTGATTATATGCTATTTTAGCAGTCTTACCCACCAGCCAGTGGGGGATTAGAGAAGGCAGGTTCACAATTTTGTCTCTTCTGTCTTAAGCCCTGTAGGAGCTTCCTGGGTTGGAACTGTCTTAATCATTGTGTAAGTGCTTTTGAGCCTCAGAGCTTCTCTCTGCCACCCTCCCTTCTTCCTGAACACCGTATCAGTTAGTTAACTACAAAATGTTCTCTCTCCCTATGAATTTACTGCTCTTTTATTTTCTTCACTCTTGGTTTCTGAGGCCAGAAACCTCAGATAAGTCAGTATACACAAGTTTCAGACTTGCTGATGTAATTTTACACTGGTTAATGTTCTGTCAGGAACTCAAAGAAAGAGAATTTTTCAAACATCGTTAAAGACTGCTTTTTCCTCTCCCCCCAGTTTTTCATGGTACCTGGCATTTCAGTATAATAGTCCTTGATATGTCTCTGCGTCTGTCACACAGACCTATTTTATTTTACATTTTGAAAGAACAAATAGGATATGTAAAATGTCTTAACTAACTAGATTTTAAACCTCATCTTGCCTTCGTCACAATGTTTTCTGTAGATGAAGAGTTGAAAAGAGTGACTTTGTGTTGCCATTTTTGGATCAGCTGTTCCTGTTAGTTTCATAGAATCATAGAATAGATTGGGTTGGAAAAGACCTCCAAGATCATCAAGTCCAACCCCTGATCCAACTCCAATTACTATATCATGGCACTAAGGGCCACATCCAATCTCTTTTTAAAAACCTCCAGGGATGGTGAATCCACCACCTCTCTGGGCAGGCCGTTCCAGTGCCTGATTACCCTCTCTGTAAAGAATTTCTTCCTAACATCTAACCTAAACCTCCCCTGGCAGAGCTTGACCCCATGCCCCCTTGTCCTATTGTTGGTTGCCTGGGAGAAGAGACCAACCCCCACCTGGCTATAACCTCCCTTCAGGTAGTTGAAGAGAGTGATGAGGTCACCTCTAAGCCTTCTCTTCTCCAGACTAAACAACCCCAGCTCCCTCAGCCTCTCCTCATAGGACTTGTGCTCAAGTCCCTTCACCAGCCTCGTTGCTCTTCTCTGGACCCGCTCCAGCACCTCAATGTCCTTCCTGAACTGAGGGGCCCAGAGCTGAACACAGTACTCAGTTTCTGCCATTTTACTGATAAACAGAGCAGTTGTCTGTAATAGTGGCCATGTAAACTATGTTTCAGTTTGCTTCTGAGCTATAATGCATTGCTAAGTTAGACTTAACTTGTGTGTGTGTATCTACATATGCATATGTGGTTTGGTTTTGGTTTTTTTTACTATCAGAATACAAGTCAGTTGATGACTGTGAGGAGTTGGTCGTTAATGCTGCAACAACAATCAACAATTTATCCTACTACAAAGTGAAGAGTTCTGCTGTTCAAGACAGGAAGCTACACATTGCTGAAAGTAAGGACTTTTAAACTAGTACTTTTTACATAGCAGTTATTCATGCTATATTGTGACACTACAGAAAATAAAGACACTGATAGTGTTTTGTGGTATTATACTGTAGGAATATAAAGTTCATAGAGCTAAATTCTTCCCATAATGATTTCTCATTCTTTTGGAACATAATGCTATGACTTGTGTGAAAATAGTTAAGTTGTTGACAAACCCCCTGCTTTTCCTCCCCAAAGGAATTTGACATATTGTTTTCTATTTAGCAATTTTTGCTAGACTTGTTCAAAATCCATATGCCTGAACTGAAGTAATCATGTTGCTTTTTACTTCTAAACAGGGTATGGTAAGAAAGTTTTTTTTTCTTTGTAGTATCTTCTGGACCTGCAAAATCTGATTTATGTCTGTTCCTGGCTTATAAATCCACAGGCAGTATAGGAGTTGTATGATTCTCTCCTGCCTGATAGTATGGACAATAGTCATACTTCGGTGATGTGAGGGATCTGCATCAGAGTTCTGGGACTCATTGTGTTAATGTTATAAAAAAGGTAGAGAGTCTGTCTCTTGCATAACTTACTCTCTAAATAGACAAGACATGGGGGAGAGACGCACTCTGAAGTTCACACAACAGGTAGAATGAGTAGGAAAAAAGTATTTTGGCTGTCATCCTAAGTGCCCTGACTCATAGACGTCATCCTCTCTCTAGATAACAGTTGTGCTGTTCCGCCATGAGTTGTTTTCTCACCCATAGGCCAGCTGTCTCTTATTGCTAGTCAGACAAATGTGGAAACAAATGTTTTCTCTGCCTGCCCCATTTGGTCTCCCTCTCCTGTTTTTATTGTGTTAGCATGTGGAACCAATCCCCTCACCTTTCTTCTGCCTGAACTGAGGAGAGAGAAAACCTTTTGATGGAAGACCAGCAGGCTTCCTCCTTCAGGAGACACTTTGAGAATACTTGCTGTTTGCTACAACTGGTGGATGCCAAAGACAATAAAATAATAATTTCAGATGTCTCTTTAAGACAAGTTCAAGGCATGTTCAGTATTGCAACATTCAAAGATGGAAGTAATGGGAACAAAACCAACCTCTTTTCTATATTTTTTTCCTCTCATTTTTTGTGGAAGAAGGATTAAGGCTTCACTGATTTGAGTCCTTTATATGACGGACTGATTTCAGTCGTTCACTTCATACTCACGAAAGACTGATAAATGTAACTTCTGTAAGATGGCTCCTTTGACATACACCAAAAACCTGCATGATGGTAGCTCTTCCTAGGAAATGCTGAAGGTCTCATTCTATCTGCTGAAGTTACACACTAATTGTATGTGAAATTGCTAAGCAGGAAAGCAGCAAAGTAAATGCTTCAGACCAGGGGCAATATTAAGTAGTTGTTCAGAGAAAATGTTATAGCAGCACTGAGAGAAAATAGAGCCAGTGTCAGAAAATAATTGGAATTTTAGGAGACATCCAACCATAAGACCATCTATTCAGGATCTAAATTAATTCTCTTCCATATTACAACTTTTTTTTTCTTCTTTTTCTTCCTGGATTTTCACATGAGCCCACTCAAAACTGTATTGCGAGACTGGGTCCCATTGTTACAACTATGCTTAGGCTATCTTCATAACTCCTCATCTGTTCCTTTGCATTTAGCCCCATATTGGAGCTCTTTGTCTTGTCTTCAAAGCCCTACACAATTTAGCTCTTGTTCTACCATCTGCTCACCCCCTTCACTGCAACCAGACAGTTAGATAACTGTTCCCATTTATTACATTTATTGCTGTTGCTGCTTGCATTCTGATTTTATTGCTAAAAAGCCAAGCACATGTTTGTGATATACAAGTAATTGTTTTTATTTAATTTTTCTGCAAACCAATAGTGCTTTTAAAGCTGTTAATGAGCAACAATATGGATGGAGTTGTGGAGGCTGTCAGAGTCTTTGGCAATCTTTCCCAGTGTCATGAGATCTGTGACTTCATCGTACAGAAAAAGAGTGAGTTACTTTGCATTTGTAGGAGTCCTGTTTTTAAATGTCCATAGTTCTAAAAAGGAAAGACTCTTAATAAGCTGTCTCAGTTAAAGGGTAGAAGCAATCTTCTCTGATGTTTTACAAATTAGGCAAATGTTTGAATCCAATAGTGGTCATTATAAACACCATTTTATTTCAATTTCATTAAAATGGAAATATTGCTGTAGGGAAAATGTGCCTTCACAATGTGAAGGGAAAATGTGTGCCTGCACATAGGTAAATACTACAAAAATCTCTGTTTTTCCTAAAAGTTATAATTTTTTAATTTCCCTTCACTCCTTTAATTTCTAAAGTCCTGCAGGTTGGTAGTGATATGACATAAAATGAAAATCCAACTTAATTCTCATTTAGGTTCATAATCAGAAGGTTTTGATTCCTATGTTCAACAACTTTTTAGTGCTTTGTAATATTTAAGATGTTTGACTGCCTCAACAAAGAGACCTCCTGTTTGCCTCTGGGTGTGTAGTAGGATACAAGTCTTCTCAAGTCTTTTTGCTTTGGGTGTCTAAAGAGCTTAGGGAAAAATGGCAACTCCTTGCTATCTACGAAGGTGTGTCATAGGTTTCATTAAACACCAGGTCATCATAAATATTTTGTATCTACCTGTCAGTGCTCAAAGTGCTGTGATATGCCACAATATACAACCCCTTCTTTCAAGGGTGGATGTATCACCACTTTTGAAGGAGCAGGTATCCACAAAGGGAGAACTGACACTTAGTAGCTGGTTGCTGATGAGCTATCTCAGTCCAAGAACTAAATTTTCCACCGCGGTGGTGCGCTGAGCTCAGGAAGAGCTGAGGGGCTGCCTCTCCATTAGGCAAGACTGACTCTCTTGCTGGGGTTGCCTTCCACTTGCCAAGTGCTGCAAGATGCTGGACGTCCAGCATCTGCTTCTTGCCCATCTCCCGCAGGAGCCCCAGGCTACAGCAATCCCAGCTGGACTTGGGACAGTCTAGGGCAACCCTGCTACTCTCAGGGGTAAGAACTTCCTTCTCTGAGTGCCAAATGCCAAATCCTAGCTGTTTCTGCTGACTCTGATTGAAAGGAGGGTGATACTTTTAAGAAATAAGCTGTAATTCAGTTCCATGAGCTTAACCTCTTCTGACTGGGTTTTCACATTACTTTGATGTATTTTTATAACTAGAATTTTGTATGTGTTGAAGAAAGCTGTTGTTCAACGTGATGTAATAACGCCTGTTACTCTGTCTCATACTGCTGTTCTACAGTGTCACAGTAATACACCACAATGTCAAATTTTTGGGTAGGGTATCCTGTATTTGACTGCTTTCTGAGTATGCACGTTTAATAAGTATGTTGTAATGCCACTTGTATGGTAAGTCCATCTTCCCACTAATATTGTTTCCTTTACAATCCAGTATACAAGTTTGTCATTGCTTTACTTGATGCCAAGAACCAAGATGTCTGTTTTTCTGCCTGTGGAGTTCTGCTCAATCTCACAGTGGATAAGAACAAACGAGCTCTTCTGATGCAAGAAGGAGGAATTGGAAAGTAAGTTTCTGATTATGCTTACAAAAAAGGCAAATTCCAGTAGTTTGGCCAAAGGTTTCAATCAGATTCTTTTTTATTGGAGCCAATAACTTGTAATAAGGATAAATACTTAATAGATATTCTGCATCTAATGTTCTTCAAGAAAAAGCCTTTCATATTATTTCATAGGTTTTTTGCAAAAGCATTACAGTGGTTTAGCCTACTGCAGAGCCAAGAACCCATAGAATAATTTCCCAAAGATCCTCTTTATATACACACAGCAGAGGAGAGGACCGTACAACAAAGCAACGGCATGGCTTTGCCATTTAACTGGATTTATGGATGGATTTAACTGGATCCTCTGTGGGCCACAGGTAATAGGCACCATTAATGTGTATCTGTTGGAAGTGTGAAGATTACTTCAAGAACTATGATACCCCACATGGGTATCTTGCAGTTTTTGTAACTGCTTAGTACTGCAGGGAGAGCTCCCTGGTGTAGCTGTGCTTGGCAGAGGATAAATAGCTCCTGAGACTCCTCTCTCCAAGAGTTCAGTTTTAAGGCGCTTGTACTGTAAGTGGTGTTAGATCTTGAAAAACCACTGTGGATGCAACACTTGTGGCTTTGATGTTCAGATAATAGCGGATCCAGCTTAATTGGAACAACATGAAAGATCATGTTCCTATGCTTGTAAAGCAGTTGATACAACCCACATTTATGAAACAATATGCCTAACTTTGAAATGCTCTCCTGTTCATACACCATATAATTAATTTTTTATACAATGTAAACAGTGCACAGCCTGCTCATCCTTCCCATGTTCTAGCCAACTTACAACATATAAAGCCGAAAAAGAGGAATAAAAATAAGTTACAGGCAAATTGAACAATAAATGTGAGAAATTGCTATTATATAGAATAATCTGTAGAATACAGAATCATACAGAATATATAATTTTCTAGAGTCTATCTGAAAATTTGTGAAGAAGGAAGGAAAAACAGTAACAGTATGGAATAAATCTAGAGAATTTGAAAGTGATTGTAAAGAGGTCACCGTGACTGTGCCAAACCAGCTCTGTGGATTTTTGGAAATGAGGTTATTGTACCAATATATAGTGACCCTAATAAAACATGGAATTAGTCTCATTAGAGAGTTAAACTTCAAAAAATTAGGGCAAGTTCTTTTGGCTTTTCATTAGATGCCTCCCAGTCTTCCACTATGACTGCCTTCAGAGAGGAGAGAAAAAAACAAACCTCTATTTGGTTGCTTTTCAATGACTGCTATTTTCATCCATACCTGAATGTAATAGTCATCCCATGTTCCCTTTACTAATCACCAGATTATAGATCTCACAGTGAAGTAGAGAAGTGAGGGAAAGGGGGTCGTAGGGTTGGGATTACTATGACAGTGAAGGATCACTATTGGAGAGGTCACTAGGGACATCAGGTGAGAAACAGTGTTCGCTTTTGCTGCCCCAGGACTTGTGAACACTGCTGTTTGGAACTCTGGATAGCTACTGTACATGAGCTGGTGCAGGCAGAAAAATGATAGCTTAATTTCAGAGTCCTGCTTTTGATCTAGCCTGCATTTGGTATTTGCAAGGAAGTGAGATCAGAAGAAAGGTCAGGAACCTAACAGTCCTTACTAAAGCTGACATTTCTGAGAGGAGCCCATTGGGAGTGCAGACTGAGGAAATACAAGAAGAGGCGAGATCTGCAAAACAGTCAGACTTCACTGAACGTAAGAAGTAGTTCTGTGAGTCATGGAAGTAGTGAATTCCTTTGGATTTGTCTTCTGGTCAGATCCTCTGATGTATAATAAGCTGGCTGTTCTGACTGAAGCTTTTTCTGCATTCATACCATCTTTTCTAGATGAATTCATGGTACCTGATAAGGTTTGGCTCCCATTGCAATCTCTGCTCTAGTGGTAGCCACAGATTTGGGGCAGTCACAGATTGGCATGAAATTTGTTGAAATTTTAGTGTCTTTGAGATGGGTTACATTTGTGATGGATGTGATTGAAATTGGTCAGTGGGGTTAACAAGTTATAGGGGATGGACAGGTGCAGGCAGGCATACGTACATACGTGTAGAAAAAAGGCATGTTCACATCCTTAGGGAACGAGACTAAATGCAGAGGGGGAAGTTACTGAGGAAGAAAGTAGCATCTTATGTTTATTTATGTAGAATTTTCCTGCAAACTTTCATGGAGTCCACATATGTTTCTAGACTGCCTAGATTTTGAAGGGCTCAGGAGAAAACTACATGGAGCCAAACACTGGTTTTGTTTTATACTGACAGGTTAGTTGACTGTTTACGAGACTTTGGGCCATCTGACTGGCAGCTGGCTTGTTTGATATGCAAAACCCTGTGGAACTACAGTGAAAACATCACAAGTACAGCCTCTTGCTTTGGAGAAGATACTGACACGTTGCTGGAGCTGCTCACATCACTCTTAGGTGAGATTCATAATCTTGGTTCCTCTCTTCCTTAATAAGAGAAAGAGGAGGAGCAAAATCAAAGCAGTTATTAGCTTGGGTGGCGAGTCTATCGTGCAGCTTTGAGTGGTTGTCCAGTGTAGACTCTCCAGCAACACGGTGGTCTCTTGCCATTCAGCACGTTCCCTCGGATCTAACAGACTGCCAAGGTGGAATTGGCCACTGTCACTCCCCACTCTCGTCTGGTGAGTTAGCAGCTTTTCACCAGCTGCCTTTTTGTCTGCTTGAGCCAACTATCCCGTAGACCTTTCGCTGGATGTGGGCCCTTCCGGCCTCAGAGGTCACGGCAGGTGCCGACAGGAGCCGGGGCTCAGCTCTGACGCACCCGGTTACTGCACAGCACAGGCCAGGCAGTCTGGGGGACGAGGCTTTTCCCCATAGTTGGAGGGCCCTGTGGTGCAACAGGCTGAGCTTGCTGCTTGTGACAAGAGTCCCTTGGCTGCCCTTCTTTTCTCAGCACGATCTTGTGGGCAGGGACAACATCCTGACAATTTCTCATCTGCTCCCTAAAGCTAGGGGGGGTGCGTTCCTCTGCAAATACAGGCTGTGGTGTCTACAAGTGAGTGTTAAGACCCTGACTCACTTACCCAGTTGGATCTTTTCATCTGCACATTTATGTTTCCTTCAAATTCTACAGAGTTTAATTGCTATGTAATAGTCCTATAGTAGTCCCTCTATTTAATTTTCCTCCTTTATTTTATGAGCACTGCATTGGGTATGATTTTATTTTGGGTAGGTCATTTGCAATTATCTTTTTGAAAATGTAAAAGAAATTGAAGCAAACATTAACTAATTTTGGTTTGGTTTTAATTAGAAATTTACTAAAGATGTATGCTTGCTGTGGAGAAGGCTGCACGTTAGTCAGACTGGGATAGAAAGTGAGATCCCCATGATCTCTTTTGTTTTTAGACAGTCAGAAAAGTGGGTGGATTTGTGAGGATTTTTTTTCCAGTTACAGCAGAATTACTGTGATTCATTGTTGTAATCATTCCTTGCATTACCTTCCTTTTTATGATGGAGCATATCTTAATGTGGGCAGCAATTCCGTCTGTTTATCTGAAAATACTCAATGTTTCAAGATCATTAGTGCACTTTTTAACATGCTGCAACAGAACTGCAAATTTCCAGCCACAATCACACTTGAATTTTCTGGCATGAAGCAAGGAATATATATCTTTGTTTTGGAAAACTCTCACTTGTGTTTTCCTCTGTATGTAATGCTGCTTATTCCAGCCATTAATTTGACTGCAGAGTCCGGGCTGGGTAGTAATTGTAACTCATTAACCAATACAGCTTTTGTGAACTGGAAGTTCATGTACAATTGCAAGAGCAGTTACAATTGCAATTGTAATGCAACTGTAATGAAAATTAATTAAAACCAGGTCAGAATTAAATCAGAAGGCTAATCTTTCTTCACACTGTAGTCAGAAGAGTAGCTGTAAAAAAAATGCATCCTATTCATTGGATCTGTTTTCCCTGTGTGTTAAGAGCCAACAGCTTTCAGTAATAGCAGCTGGTTAATATTGTCCTGCATCTTCCTCCTCCCATTGTATCCAGTGACAGCCTTGAACCGTCACTGCTCTGATTCTATCATTCAGGAAGCAGGAGGCAACTGCTGACACTCGGTGGACTGTACTTAAGCGTCAGCACGCCCTCAGGAAGCGGAAAAAGTGGAGCATGGCACAGCAGACACCTCACTCCACCTGCTGTGCTTGGCCTCCTCCCCTTTATTTTTCTTTCCCCTACCTGGCACAAGATGACAGAAGACATGAGGGAGCCAAAAGGGAGTGGAAATGGCCTGAAAAGATGTTGGGCCTGAGGAAGGCTGGACAAACGGGGCCATTTGTTTTCTCTTTCACTGCCGGTGCCGGATCCCAGCAGCCTGAGGCGCAGTGGCGCTGCTTTCCAATGGCACTGTCATTTGCCTTCTTTCAGCTGCTCGTGAGTCTCATGTCACTTTACTGGCTCAGAGCTCCTGGAGGTTGGCGTTTCCAGGCCTCTGGCAGCAGCTTGGCCTTGCCCTGGTCCCTCAGGAGCAGCAGTGGAGATGAGCGTCTGTCTTGAGAACATTCTTCTGTTTGGTCATTCAGCGAAATCTCCTTTCTCCCTCTCTTTTTTCAGACTTTTCCTCTGCTCACCTTTGCCTCCACTATCAATTACAGGAGGTTATTTTGGAATCTCAGCGCATGTGAACTCTTATATGGCATGATACTAGCTTCCAGGGCTCCTGGCCCCTGCCTTGTCAGTTATAGGGATGGGTGCCCCTTGCAGACTAGAGTCTGTACTCTAGTTTTCAGCTTCCCCCATAGCATGCAGGCCCCGTGTGCTTGTCTTGTTCCTAGGCTTGCAGCCAATTCATATGTTGTTTGGCCAATACCCAATAGTTTTGAGGAGGGTCGTGGGAAAATTAAATAATCTGAGGATGCACAGCTTGAATGTGGGACACTGCTCCTCACTAATCCCCAGTGTTACTCACATTCTGCTTCGGGAAATTTATTGTTCTGGTTTAACACTTCAGCTTTTGAACTGGTCTGACCCTTGTTCTTGTTGGCTGGAATTCCCAACGTCAGTGATTCCATAAACATTCAATCAATTCTAGGGGGCACAGCTGCTCACTGACAGGGAGAAACCTCTCTTGTTTTGTGTTAAAAGATAGTTAATTTGGGTAGAAAAATTATTTCAGGAGTAGGCAAAGCAATTCTGCCTGAAAACAAAAACCATAATCCCTTATCTTCCTCTTCAGGGTCTCTCACTTTTCTGCTGCTGAGATTTATTTTACATATGTTGGGCTACTGTGCCACTGATAGAACAAGAGCTAATGGGCACAAATTGCACTAAGGAAAAATTCCAATTACGTATTGGGAAAATAAGTTTCCACTATGGCAGGGGGCTGAGATCCTCAGAGATGTTCACTACTCGACAGTAAGTGGACCAGAGCAACCTGATCTATGGTGGCTCTGCTCCCGAGGTCCTCTCCAACCTAAATTATTCTGTGATACCATCAAATATAGATCTGATGTCTGAGGCTGGATTTTATCTTGGATTACAGGGTTTCTTCCTGCAGAGATATGACATGTTTTCCTTCTGGAAAGAATATATATATATATTTTTCTCTTTATTACAGAAAGCTTCTAAATGTCATCTTCTCTTTATGCAGAACCCCATTCAGAATCCACCTCACAATCAGCATCTCTTTAATTTTGATAATTTAGAAACTCTGTAGTGCTTCTGAAGTTAAGTACCATTGGCAGCTACTGGTAACTCCATGAAATGGAGCCCATCTCCATGCAAGAGTAATGGCATCTCTTCCTTCACAGCTGCTGCAGCTCGGGCCGTGTGCTCTGCATAGGCACCTTGCCATTCTCTTAAATGGGGATGGCTGCTGTTTGAGCATCTCTTTTCCACACACAGTTTGACTCAAAATGTGGGTAGCAGAAGTTTCTCTTCAGCTCCGAGTTGTCCTTTACCTGCTGTGATGTGCAGTGAGCTCCCTTATGGAGTTACTTGTTTAGCAGATGGTGAATCTGGTGCTCTTTCATAGTCCAGACAAAGTTAAGTCACACTGCCCACTGGGTGCAGGACTGTATCTTCATTGTAAGTCTGTTTATGACTAAGCCTAAAGGCTGTCAAATACCTTCTGTTACACTGTATGAAAACATTTGTTCAGCATTATCAGTTGTGTTTGTAGATTCCTGATTCAGGAGCTTGCTTCTGGTTGCAGACTGGTTTCTTTTTTCTGTAAGGGTTTGTTTCTTTGTCACATCCAATGCCAGGCAAGATGGAGGGGGAAGAACAAGTGATGACTTCCTTTCATTCCTAACATTGCTTGTCTCTATTAAGAGTGTCCTGTTATTTTATTTATGAAGTCTGTGAGGAAGGAAGGGCATCAGAAATGCAGTAACCAGCATCGTTCATATTCTTTGTATGATAGCAGATATAGTTTGAAAAAGTCTTTGTGAACCAGATTAGCAAAGCAATTTGTGATGGGAAAAACCTAGTTGTAGTTAGAAGAATGTGATTACTTCTGTTAGCACACATTTCTGCTGCCAGTAATGTTATAATCTGAGGAGCTTCCAGGCTGACAGTCACAGTAAATGCCTGATCTTGGAGACAGAGTTTAGCCACCCCTGTGAGATGTAAGAGTAATAGAGCCTGCGATACCCTTCTTACTGTTTGACTGACCTTAACACTCTTCATTTGCAGTTAAAGCCAAGTCCCTCAGACAGGGATACTCAGTTAACCATAGAGTTGTTTTTAAGCCACCAACATACGCAACTGATAAGTTGTATGTACAGTGGCCAAAAAAATACATGGTTGGGTATATTTTTATTGAGAACTGATAATGATATTTTCCTTGATTACAGATGAAGAGCTGGCGTTGGATTCCAGCCTCGACAGAGATGATGTCTGCCACAAACTGTACTGGGAAAGAGAATTCAAACCTGTGGCAGAAAAACTTCTTGACAGAATTCAAAGCCACCGCTCCTTTCTTCCTGCTCTGACTATTACTCCATTTTAATCAGTCATTATTATTTTTTTTGTGGTGTAGACTGTACAGCTTTATATTTCTAATATCCCTGCACATTGCCATTGGTAAGCATGTTGGAGAGCACGGCAGTTTAATTTTAAAGAAGTCGGTAAAGCCCAGCATTTCTATACTGGATACAATCTTTCGAGAAACAGGTATGAAATTTTTGCATGTGTAATTACTTTTTACAATAAATTTGAGCTGATCAAGCAACTGTTCAGTGTGATTTGTCTGTTAATTGCATAGTTTCTTGGCTGGGAAAATGGTACAAAACTATTTGCTGAACTTTTAATTTTTAAAAAGTAAATTACCACTGAGTACCTGGACCTCTGTGGTACCAAAAACGCTGTGCACTATAAAAAAAGTGTTATGTAACAGGAGCCACATCTTGCCTGCAGGCTTTGACACACTTTTACTTTATATAGAATTCTGTGACAGAGTGACCCCAATGCTGTTGGGGCATTCTGCTGTGTCGTATCATAAGCTTCACTCTTCAGATTGAATGCTGTCAGTGGTCAGGGGAAAGTTGCTCCCTTTTCCTTTGGAGATTCCCCTTTCTTACTTCATATTGTGTGGCTGGTTATCCCAGCTCCTGCCTTGGTGCTCGTGGGATATAGCTCCAGCGGCGCCGGAAAGAGGCTTAAGGCAAAACACCCATATCCCTGATGTAAGAGAAGATTTTAGCTAGTATGGTGTGTTGTTCTTTCCGTTATTCCCACATTCCCAGGAGCTGCCTGTGTGCCCATACTTCTCAGACCATCTTGGCCAGCCGTCTCCCCTGGGCTCATGTCCCCATCCATGGGGCAAAAAAAGGTTCTACATCCTTCACACTCCTTCTGACTGCAGCTGGCTTGTTTGCTGCTCAGTTTGCATCCTTCCAGCGTGTAGAAGTCCCTGCTTGCAGCCCGTGGATTATTAGCTCAGCAGGTGCATCACTGGCCTCAACAGCCCAGTTGGCTACAGAAAGCTTTACAGACATGACCCGTTTGTCTCTTTTCTGACCTCATATTACGCAGAACAAAGCGCTGTGCGGGGGCTGCCAGGCTCATGGCCTGAGGGTCAGCGGCCTCGCACTGTGCTGAGTGCGCCAGGAGAGCAACTCTCCTGCCTGGCAATCCCTGCAGAGAGGCTGGAGGAGTTGGGTTTTCTGAGGCAGTGATTCAGAGCTCCCTCCCTGGCACCGCTGCACCTTTGGCAGGGCCTGGACCTCTGCTTCCAGGTGAGGAGATGAGGTGAGGAGGTTGGGAAGTAAAGCAGTAGCTGAAGGGCTAAGGTTTCCTAGTCTAGGTCCCTGCTTCTACATTCCTGGGGACTTCTTTACTGGTGATGGGGCAGGGGGTTGAGATTTCAAGGTCCAGGTTTTGGGAGTGGTGAGGAGGAAACTACAGTGACGGTGATGAAATTTGCCCCAGAACTTTGGGTATTTCTTGTGACCAGCAAGGCTCAGCCCCGCAGTGGATCGCTTAGGGGGTGTGTGTGGCAGCCTCCATCGCTGCAATCTGTGGGAGAACTGCTCAGCAGTTCAGTGTGGTTTGGCTCCAACAACAGCTCTGATGAGCTCAAAAAGATCTCAATTATCATTCCTTCTTTTGCCATTTACTTTTAGCTGAAGTTGAGAGGAAGATAAATGGCTTCAATGCCTCATTTGTTTCTTGGAAAAAAGAATGGATTTGCTTTCCAGGGGCATTAAATGAAAGGCTGAGGGGTAAGTTCTCCCCTGTGGGGAGGAGGCTAGAGGCATTTGTGCTTGGCATTCACATCAAGGTCAAAGGCAGGGGAGCACCAGGCTGTGTAAGGCAGGGTGGGGACACAGTGGAAAAGGCCCTGGGGCCAAGTCCTGTCAGCAGGTCGAATGAGGATTGACAAGCAAGCGCTGAGTATCTGTCAGCCTGAAGCTGATGTTTTGCTCAGGTCCAGGTGGATATGCAGACAATTAAGCTTTGTTCAGAGAAAATGCGTTATGTCCAGTCATTACTGACCAAACTGTAACGAAGGGCCTGGAGTGCTGCGTGGCAAATCTGGGTATCCCACAGTGGAAGCTAAAGCTGTGTGTGCTCTGGCTTTGCCTTCAGAGCCTGGCCTGTGGCTGCTTCAGGAAGAGGCACATGCTGGAGAGAGAGCAGAGGGGGCAGCAGAGGCCCGAGAGCACCTGACAGCAAAACCCAGAAGTGGCTCCTGGGGAGCTGCATGGGACAATGGCTTTCTCTGGAAAAAAACTTGTGGGTAACAAGAACCAGCTCCAAAATGCTGAATTGCTGATGTATTCTTACGGCCTCCGCTACCATTTGGGTGTCTTTGCCACAAAGCTCAATGCAGAAGCTCTCTTGTGACTTCAGCAGCCCATTCCTGTTCAGTGGCCAAGTACTTAGTGTCTGTTGTGCTGCTCTTTGGTATCTGGGTGTGGGGTGCACACAGTTTTGAACTGAACCTACAAAGAAGAGGGCAAGGCAAGGGCTGCTGGGGAGGGCTGTTCGCTGCTGTGCGTGGGGCAGATGGCTCTGCCACGCTCCTCTAGACACAGACTCAGATGAAAATCCTGGGGCTTTTTTTTTTTTAATTTATTTTTAATAGCATCTCACCTGGGCCCAGGCAGCAGCCAGCCATTTGGTTCCCTTCACTCGTGCTGGCGCACACCAACTCCTCTGCATTGCCTGGCCTTTTGGATGGGATCCACACAGTCTTCTGGAGCAAGTTGCCAGTACTACTTGTGCCCACATCTGAGGCGCATGAGATGGTGTTGCTGTGTGCTCCTGAGCTGCTGCACTTTGCAGCTGCAGGCTGAGGCTCTGCAGGAGCTGCTTGGGAGCTCTCAGGGCTTACAGCCTGCACAAAGGAGGGCAGCTGGCTGCCCCCCGCCAGTGACAGTGGCAGCACTGTGGCTTCTTCCTCATGCCCTGGCATCACGCATGGCTGCTCCTCTGTGCAGCTGCTTTCCACTTTCATGGAGCACCTGGAGACTTAACAATTTTCTTGCTTATAAAAACCCACCAACATCTTTGGTTGCCACTGTGCTTGGTCTTTTCTCCTCAGGACCAGAAACACCTCAGCATTTTTAATGGAAATTCCCCAAACAATTTCAGGCTTTTTCAGCACAGTAAGTAGCTTCCTGTGTCATCAGGATTGTTTGCGTGTTGTGGTTAGTGCTCTGTCTGAAAACGTGACAGTACAAAGCCACTCACACACACACACACACACACACACACACACACACACACACACACACACACTGCTTGAAAAGGGAGAGAGTGCCTGCAGACACCTGCCTGTGTTTGGAGAGCACAGGTTGGAAAGGGCCAGTTTAGGCTTCTTGGAAAATTTTATGTATACCTTTGACCATCCCCCCCCACCCTCCCCCCCCACCCCAAAAGCAGCAGGAGGATCAGGTGCTGCAGAAACTCCATTTGCAGACTGGAAAGACCCTTCTTGGATGACCTGAGGCCTAGGTTACCTTTATGATATGCCCTTAAACAGGAAAGTTTTGCTCTGTTTTTGGAACATTTAAAATCCTGTATTTTTAGTTAAAAGGAAATAGCAGATGCTTCCTGTTAGTCACAACTTTTGTCAGTTTATTCATCTTTCTCCCCTAGATCTTTTTAGATATTTTAGCTTCTTGGACTGTAAGCTTAAAACTGTTCTCAGAACATTCTGTAGTAAGAGAAACGAGTCTGAGCCAAGAAGCAGGCCAGGGGACAGAAATCTTAATTTAATTCCACCTGTGGGCTTGGGAAAATCCATTTCTGTAAGCAGGCAGGAATTCCTACACTGGAGTGGGCTATAACCCTGTCACAGCCAGCTCTAGGAGTGCGTCCAACAGACCCTGTCCCCGCCTCATCGCAAATCCCGCTCCCGGTGCCTCTTGCCACACATTCCTCAGTCTGACGGCGCAGCCGTGACCATCCTTCTGCCGCCAGACAGCCTTTTGGCACCAGCCTCTGAAAATTACCAGGCTAAGCTGGAAGTAAGTTCACTACTGAAGGATTTTAAAATCAGTTTAACTCTCAAAATAACATTTAGACCTAGTTATTGAAAAGAAGTGATTATATAAAGATACAGTTTGGCATCTCCCACCATATTACCTGTGAGGAAAGAGAAAACCTGATACGCTAGAGTGTACCTGAGGAGAGGATGGAGGACTATGGGAAGGATGAGAACATCAGGAGTTTACAAGAGGTGTTCCTACTGCAGTTTTCATGAAGATCTAAATCTATTTTTTAAACTTTGTTTTCTCCCATCATTTTAGACTCAGTTTAAAAAGTCATGATTTGTCATTTTAAGTATGTTTGCTCAATTACAGTTTCAAACGTTTTTAAATGGTCTTTGACCCGGTAAGTGAACCAGTAAGAACAGAAGTGTAAAGTTAAACCACACAAGAACGCCAAGAGAAAAAGTTGTTACCTTTATTTAAAAAATACCAGTAATACTGACAAATTTAAAAAGCAATTCACACTCATACAAAAGTATTCATGTGTTCTCCAAAACCACTGTATATTAAACGTCAGCATTTTAATCATGTTTTGATTTACTAAAAATAGATGGTTTTTAGCCTAGTTATTTAAGCAACTGCAAAAATCAGTAAGACCAGCATTGGGCATGTAATACAGTAGGACTGTTTGGCAGCCTCCAACAACATTCCCACACCTTGTCCTATCTCCTGAACAAGCATCGATTCATCCTTGAAAAACAGGACAGAGGCTACTCGACACTTCACGTAGTTAGATCTCTAAAAAGCCCTGAGGACTGGAGTCCTCTTCTTTCCATAGGAAGACCATTGCACTTTGGAGCTCACCAAATAATGCTGAACAAATGTCCCGTCGCATTTTAAGGCTAAACTATTTGACAGAATTGACTGCTATCTTTCAAATTATCAGTGTGGACAGAGGAGGAGGTTTAGTTCTGATTAAAAAAGAAATCTAAATAACAAGGCTCTTTTGAAACCACGCACAATAAAGGCTCAGACAATAGCAGTGCTCACTTTCACTTTTAGCTTAACTGGAACAGCCTGTGTCTGTTCACTCCACCAGCACAAATAGCAGCATCAAGATTTTCTAAAATTATTCTCGTGCAAATGTCATCAAATCCCACTTCTTTTCAGGCTCCAACTCCCGTAGCATTCACGTTAACACAAGACCTACATATCTATCATTTGCTATATTGCCACAAGTTCATAGAGTGTCCCGTGCTGCTGTCTAAAGCCAAAATACCATGAGCAGGCAGCACTTCTGCACAACCCTGTCTTTCCAACTGCCAAGCGTTCACTGCCGAGTGGCAGCACTGATATTCCAAACACGGAAATAGCGGAAACTAAAGGAGTTATGGCACAATGGCACAAATATAATTAACTTGTAGCTACCGTTGGTCCTGAGGCTTCTTCGTATCTTCCTCTGCCACACTGCAGCTGCACAACATTCCAACGTCGACAGGCAGCCGGAGACATCAGGTCATATAGCGAGTAATAGCTCTCAGAGCATAAAGTAGTTCGGCTTGCATCCGAGCTTCTACCAGAAGCAAATTGACATGGACCTTCGGGAAAGAAAAGAAGCTGCGCTTTAACGGCCGGCTCCCGGTAACGTCCTGCGGCGAAAGGAAGGCTGCGGGACTGTGGGCTTCGAATTAGTGTTTGCAAGAGCACTGGGGGAGCACTTTGCATTTCATCTGCCCAGATCATGGGTTCAATCTGTGAAGCTCGCCGAGGGAGGAAAGGCTGAACAAGGGCTGTGGGTAGCGGCGCAGCACAGTGCCACAGCGGGGCACGGGTGCGCCTAAGCAGGGCCAGGTTCACGGGGAGAGGCAGGCATCCTTTAGCAGACCAACTGGTCTGGCTGGAAAAAACAGACACACTTTCAAGCACACAAGCCCTTCTTCAGCAGCAGACTATGCCCAGCTTGAGAATAATTGTTCAAATTTATCTTGATTAAGTTAATCAGTTAGTTAAAGGCAAAAGGGTGGTTGGTACCTGTGGAGCAGAGGGGGTTGTTAGCAAAGGAAGAGGTGAGAAGGTCGTTTGCCCCTGTGGGACAGAGAGAGAAACACACAGGTAATTATCACCTGAACAACATGGAGTGGTTAGCTGAGGTGAAGAACAAGAAAAACTGTAAGATGACATTAAAACTATTATCTCTATTGAGACAGAGGTGGTTAGTTGCCACCATAGGTAGTAATTTTTGTTCCCCAGCTCATCTCCTCACTGCCTTTACTGTATTTCTTTGAGGATGAGATCAGAAACCATGTAGGGGAGGGGGTGAAAAGTATTCTCCCCCTGACAGCAGGCTGGCTGTGAGTTTGTTCTGGCTTGTGTTTGGTTTCATTCACGTGATTTCCAGGAGGATGGATGGTGACTGCAATCAGTGACACGTACATGTGCAATCCTTGGATTTTGACAGCTATGGTGATGACAGTTTGGGCTTTAAAGAAGGGTTTGTGTGCTTGAAAAGCTCATCTCCATCCGTTAGCCTAGCCAAAACAAACATAGGTAGTATTTTACTTGAACAACCTTAAATCATTGTAGTTATAGTACCCCTACTACAGCTGGGTATCTGTATGCTGTTTGCACAAGGAGTTCAGCAAGAAATACAGCCTCTGCTGACAGGAACATTGATAAAGGCACATTGATGTTTCAGCACTGTATCAGCATTCATTTTAAGTGGGGCCCAGAAATATTTTTCCAAAGGAAAGCTGAAGGATGTGAACTTGATGGAGTAGACATCTGAGAGTTAACAGCAAGAATTATTACCAGGAGGTGCGATTTGGACTGTAACCCAGCAGCAGGACTTTAGGCTTTAACACGAAGTAACTGCTTTGGAGCCCATTCCTACTACAAATGACCACAGCACTGCACAGCCTTGGGCCAGGAAGCAAGCTGCTCTGGGTCTGAGGCCAAGGGACGGGTCTGGCATCGCCTCCCTGCCTCTCTGGGACACGGGCAGTACCACCCGACAGCAGAGGAGAAAGCTGCAGTCGAGGTGAAGCTGTACCATTTACAGGTCCAACTTCCCCATACAGCTGAGAACTTGCACAGTCCATGTCAGCTGTTAGTCAGCAAACATACAGTAGGAAAAGAAAAATTATTTCAGCCTGGAAAGTACTCCACCTCCTGATGAATTTCCTGAGTGTGAGCAGAATCCCAGTAACATCAGTGAAAGCTTAAATGCTAGTTGGGTACAACAGCTGTGGCTGTTAGCGTGGCAAACAGATCTACCGCATGCAAAAGCTGTACCTTCTCAGAGTGTTCAAACTGCCTCCAGAAGCTATCATACATTCTTTTTGTGGTCTTTTCAGGAGTGCAAACCACAGTCTTGATATAAACTTTAAAGCTGCGGTCCAACAACTGATTGATTTCACCATAGTCATAATCATCGTATCTGTTTGGAATGGAAAAAAAAAAGCACTTTCATTTTCAAGAACCAGTTATTTCACTTGCACTGTTTCTAAGCTCCTATGGCAAATAAATTATTGTGCAATTTGTACCACTACTGGCCCTTCCCCATAAATAAAAATGTTTAAAGATACATGCATGTTTGCTTAATAAATAGCTTTGCTTCTATTTGAGAAAGGGAAAAAAAACCCAAACAAGCCAATGCTAACAAGTGTGATGTATATAGAACCAAAGTAGTGAGACTGACCTTATTCCAAACATACAATGAATATAGTTCCAAATAGCTCGTCTTAGCATTGAGGTATCCACATCTTTGTGCATGGCCATTGTGTTGTAAGTCAGATTATAAGCAATATGAAACTTCTCATCAAGTAGTTGTCCCACATCTGGGTAAAGGCGATTAACCAAGGAATAGCCGTGGTCCTCCCAGGAATAATCCTTAGAATAAGTAAAAATGCAGAATGGAGCATGTGAGAAACGAACTTGGGAAGGCCTAGTGCTTTAATGTCGTTTATCTCAGGGCAGAGGGTGCAGGACAGGGTGGGTGGAGTTGTTCACTTGCTTGTTTTAAGCCTTCCCATCCATGGGGCAGGACGTTACAGCGCAGCAGTTTCCAGGTTTGGTATCTGGTGTAACGAACAGATCGCGCACTGAGCCTCCCGACAGCCTAATCCTTCTTACCTGAACTCGAAAGGTGGGCACGTGCATTCCATGTCTGGAGAAGTCTTTGTAACCGTAGCTGGTATCCTCAAAGTGACGAGACACGTCTCTTGTTGGTGCCAATTCTTCATCTTCTGTGAATTTCAAACAGAATTTCACACAATTTCAGTAAGCACAAACTGGAAGTGTGCTACTGGAACTCTCACAGAAGAGTAGGATTCTCTGTGCTTTTTAAATAAACGCAGAGGGTCACTGGACTACCCGTGTTAAATCTCTTTGGTACAGCTCAGTGTGACTGCAGCTATGGTTTTTAGAGGCTACTCCATGAAAAACACTCAGATTCTTTCTTATAGACAAACAGCTTTTTCTCCCTTCTTTTGTGTACCAGTCCCTGTCCTATAAGTCCAGGGGACACTGCTCCTAACTCAAGGGGTCTGTAAAAAAGTCAAGGGAAAAATCTGTTTTGGAACAGAGAGCTTATTAAAAAAAGAGACTTAAGAGACTTCCATGCCAAGTTTTAGAGGAAATTCTGCTGAAGAGCCCACAACAACCCTAAGCTGGTAGCTTAGTATTGTCCCACAGTCATCTTGGAAAGTAATGTTTCATACACTGAAATAATTAAGTGTGTTAAGGACTTCTTTTAACAACATCTTGTGAAACTTTTAAAACTCTCAAGAGAGAGACTCCATTTCTGTTGGAAATTTCTGTTAAACATAATATTGGTCCATAAGTATTATGGTGTGTTTGAGAGAAGCCACAAGTCTTAGCACTACTTGGCTTTTAAGTGTTCCTGGAAGAGAACAAGGCAGCCCTAAGTCTTGATCCCTTCAAAGAAATGGTAATGGTTTTGAGACATCTCATAACACTTTTTTTTCCTTTTGTGGTAGTAACTGTTTCTTCAAGTGATTTGGAAAAGTCTGAATAAATATACACACACACTAATAAATATCTATACACACACTACATGTGTTCTACCTGAAGAACACACGAACATGCTTTCTCTCTTCTCTCTTTCAAAACGTGTAGCCATCTCTTCTTGGCTGGCTTCCTCTTCATCTCTACACTCCTGCAGCTGCTTCATTTTCTCCATAAGAGCTTCAACTTCACAGACAGACTCTGTAGACTTGAAAGGAACAGAAAAACATTTTGTTTCCATGTAACGAGGACTGACAACGACGGCAGAAATTGTCAAGCCAGAAAAATTAAACACAAACTATGTCCTTCATTTACATCTTTAAATACCGATTTTTCAAGGAAAACAGTTCTTTAAAGAAATCTGCACTGACCCAACAGTTCACATTCAGTCATCACCTTTTCTCAATTAGATCTCTGGTATTTTTAGCATATTTTAGGAATCACAGTGGTTTTGAACAAATGGTTCTGACACTAAAATTAATTTCTATTACTTCATCTAAATGTTTAACAACTGAAAAACAAGGAGCTGTAACAGAAATTCTGATAGAGGAAGTAACCACAATTTACTACCCAACTGTATTTTCCTCTTTGCTCACAGAGAAGAAACATATTGAAGGAAAAAGGAAGAGTGAGTATAAATGGTGTTTCAATGAAGCCTCAAAGGAAAGCTAGTGCAAGATAATCTTATTTCACAAGAGCTGTTTTAACACCACAACGCACTATTAATTCAGTATCTGGTCTTGTAAAAATCCATCAGCACAAACCAAAATCAAGCTATCTTCAATTTATACAGTTCTGCTCCATTCCTCTCCACCTTCTGCAGTTGGTTTGCTCCTTCAGAGAACCAGCAAGCTCCGTCAGACAAAATTTAAATGCCACCCACACCACTGCAGTAAAGTCTCACAGGCAAGAAATCTGCACTGAAAATATCCTGTTATCACTGTTCTTCATTCACATCGTGCTTTTCACTAAGTGGAAGCAAGTACAGATCAGTGAGCGTAAGTGCTGCAGGCAGGAAATCGTGAATGATCTGTCGTGTGATGTATCACCAACAATTCAAGGCAACAAAGTCTAAGACTGGAATCAAAGCAAAAGCCAACTTTCCACTGCACCCATAAAAAAAAGCATCCTGGCCACTGCTGCTCACGACACTTATCATGAATGAGGTGAGGCCAGGAGTCATAGAATGTGAGTTGGAAGGGACCCACAAGGATCATCGAGTCCAACTCTTGGACTCTGAGACTGAGTCGTCTCAGTTCTCATGTATGAATGACAAGAGACCAAAAAATTAGACAACTGAGAGACTGTATCTTTGTCTGTCCCTTTGGTAGCTTCCTCCAGTTTACTGGTGTAATTTCAGCTTCTCCTAAATTTATCTTCTCAACTGGTTAGCTCTCACCTGGACTGAGCTAATCAATCCCACTCTCACCCTCCATTTATTAAGCTTAGAAAGAAACTACTACTATTGAAAGAGACTGTTTGTTTGGACAGATACTTACTGGAATGCTTCCAGTCGGGCTGGTGTGAATCTCATCCACCCCGTGGTAACCATTTGTCATATCACACATGCAGTAGTTACTGACAGAAGGGGGCCTGAAGGTGTGACCCCCCTCACAGTCGATCTCGGGGCTGATTCCACAACCAAATGTGAAGGAAGCAAGGGAGTGGTAGTGTGTAAGGAGAACGACCGCGTGGATCAGCTCTGCCAGGGACCAGCTGTTCTCTTCAGTCTTCAAAAGTTGCTTTTTTTAAAAAAAAAGGACAAAAGTGTTAATTTAAAAAAGCCATTCACATGATCCCACCTTAATGCAGTTTATCAACACATTTCTTTACCAGATAAAATTATTTTTCCAACATCCACAATTGCTTCCTAACACTCTGCTGCCATTAGCGTGCTGTGTGCTGTTACCAGGTGACCTTCTCTCCCCTCTCTGGCCCTCAGCTATTGAATCAGTTGGGGTTTCTGTTTTGCACCGTATGGTTTGTACTGAGGCCAGACCGACTTGCATTGAACTTTCACACCTCTGATGAAGATGCAACCACAACAGTTGCATGTTTCATCAACTGCTCTTTACAGTCTCAGAAACCCTGGCAACTTCTTGTGCATCAGCTGTGTAAAAACCTGGCATCAAGGCTGGGCTCCCTCCATCTCGTCCCTCTGGGTGGAATGCTCTACATTTGACCAGAAACTTCAAACCCCAACTTCCCCTTCAGGCAGGAAAGTGTGGGAGGTTTGGGGCCTTCTGGCAGAGTGCGTGCCCTCCCTCCCTCCCCCACAGCCCAGCGTCCTGCCTCCAAACAAGACCTGCCCTCGCCTCTTCACCTGGCAGACAGCCCCAAGAGAGTCCCAGCACCCACTTCCTCCTTGCTGAGGGTAAAGAGGAGAGCAGAGGAGGAGGAGTTGCTCCAGTAACCACGGCCAGGCCCAGGGCAGGCGTGCCCCTGCCATGAGAGCTGCTGTCGCTGCACACACCCTCGAAGCTGGCTGATCCAGG
>NW_010320917.1:278-10983 GCF_000700745.2 Antrostomus carolinensis | reverse complement strand
CCTGTACCACCACTGCTCCCCGGAGCTGTTCTGCCAGCCTGCTCCCTCCAACCCAGCCTGAAAACTAAGCATTCGAACCAGCAAGAACTGAAACAAACCCGCGGTGATCGGTGTTCAGCGTAACCTCGGGCAGCATCTTGGAAATGCTCAGGGGGTTCTGGCTACTGAAAGCACGCAACTTCAGGAAGTGCACATCTCAGTACTTCCTCGTCACACCAACAGCATTCTGACACGACAGCTCTGACATGTCAGTCTGTTGCAAATTAACTTTGTTAGCCATTCCAGACCAGTTATGGTCACTCTAGTTTTACAAGGGGACAAGTGGTATTACGTGATGCAGTATCACAGTGACGTAACACTGAAATGGAAGTCAGTAACTACATCTCTTGCCTTATCTGGCTCCCAACTCTTAAGAATCTGTGGTTGCATTTACTGAAAAGTAAGGGTACATTCACAGCACTCCATGAGAGATTTACCTCGATATGTTCCTTGGTGATGAGCCAGGGTCGGTGAGCCAACATTTTGTTCAGTTCTCCCAAATTCTGCAGTTTTTGAGGTGCATTTTCCAGACCATTCAACCATTTAGGGTCTCCACCAACATGAAGGAAGTCATTCACATGGAGGTTAACAAGGTAAGAGCACTGATGTCGTGCTGCAGCCTAGAAAGGAAAACACAATTGTGATACAGAAAACAATTACAGTAAGTTAGTGCTTTATGACAAATACCCTAAGTCATCATTTCCTCAAAATATTCAAGAATAAGACTTGCAGTGATCAAAGGCTGAAGTAAAAAAAATGGGAATTAAGACATCAGCCTGTTTTGATTATTGTTCTCACAACAGAAATACTCCTCATTCATACACATTGTAACTATGCTGGCTATGGGTGCAACGTGCCTATATCCAGGGAGAAGTATGGGCATAGAATTATTGTATGTCCCGAAACAAGCACGCCACACTGCATAGCACTCTCCAGCAGGGGAGAAGCAAGGCTGCCTCTAGGTGAATCCTGACCAGCTAAAACAAAAGCAGGTTTTAGAACACATATAGCAAGAGAGACTAAGGGCAGCTTTTCAGCAAAGAACAGACCCAGTATCATTTATTCAAACAGTAATACTTTCCCCATCAAATTAAGACACAGCCCAAAACTTTAATTCAACTTCAGCAGGCAAAGATCATCGCACTGGAAGACTGGATATTATGAAATCAACCACTTCTGGCAGAAAACTTGCTTAGAATTTAGAGATTCAGAAACGGATGATGAGACTATTGAGTTAGAGGGAGGTACATTCAACAGGACACACACACACAAACAAGCTTTCTTGAAAAACAGTTTCTGAGATACTAAGGAAACAAAAAATAAACAATTGTCTTATTTTTATAACAGATTTTTTTTCCCCCCCTCCTTCTCTCAGTCCTACCGAAACTATGAACATAAAGGACTGGTCTTATGAAACAAGCTGTAAACCAGACACAAACAAGCCTACTCTGTTTTTCCCCTTAGCTCCTGATGAAATGCCTTTCCAACTAGAAACTGCAAAACACAGTAATAACTGCTATTAAACAAGACCAGAGATTATTGCCAAGGTGGCTTTTTCTGCTTGCTGCTTTCTGTTCCAGCATACCATTATCCCGATGTAGTGTCGGTAATGAAGCGGGAGTGGACCATCCATTTGCAGTAAATAGTGCTGAGTTTTTAAAAAGCTTTCAAGATACTGTGGGTGGAAAACCATCACCAAGGTAACATTGTCCAGTCGGCCCAGCGTAGCAAAAGAATCTGCAAACAGCGTGTGCATCATGGCGTCTTCGCTTCCCACTTGAATCATCTGATTGAACAGAAAGAGCAATCAGCAAAATTGTCTAAGAAGTACCAATAGAATAGTAAATAAATATATTACCACAGCACCCAGAGTCCCCAGTGAAAGGGATTATATTATAAATCTATTACTGGCATTGAATCCCTGCACATAAGGCAAGGCACATAAAATCCCTTTAATACCTCTCATTTAGGAGATCACAAGTGGTTATAGCAGCAAGAGGAGATTTTTGACTTTACACTTCCTCTTGTACTACACTGACTTCTCATTTTTAACTGTCTCACCTTCACTTTCTTGAATGCCCCAAATTGATATAACTTAGCTTATTATAACAACAACAAGGTAATTGAATAATAATTTTTACTAAGTGAAAAAGAGGAAAAGAAGTAAAAAGCTAGCTAAGAGGACAAGAGAGAGAAATAAAAGGGAACTTAAGGCTCTAAAATTCCTAGAAAAACACAGGCATAATACTAACTTTTCCTCTGCTCCAAATTCTCTTACCAGACAATCAGGAGAGAAGCACCAGAAATGCTCAACCACAGCACTTTGAAGCTTCTCAGATTATTCAGAATGGTAGAGGCAGCTCAGGAAAAAGTAACCTCAGCCCAGGGGGGCAGGTGCCTTGTGGACTAGTAGGGAATTACATCTGGATGGTCACAAGGAAACAGATACTCTTACAGCAAACAGTATCAAGTTTCTCTTATGCCAGACAGCAGGACAGGAGCTGTCCTAACTATTCCAAAGCTCTCCAGGGCTCTCACTGTTCCTGTACACTAGAACTGTGGCCAACCTCTCACCAGGACTGAATGTGATCACGACTGAAAATGTTTTGTAGCTCAGCAGCTGTCCTGGAACCAAATGTGGGTTACTACTAAAAGGGTGTTCCTTAAAAGCACAAAGTTCACTGTGTGCTCGAAAACACTACCACACCTCCTTCTCGGGGATGAATCTGCTTGGTCCGTGTCCCAGTGGTCTAGGAATTCTTATTCCAAGTTCCTAGAAAAGAGAATTACACCATCTCAGCATTTAGTTATAAACAGCTTTTTAGCTGTGGCTGCAAGAAAGAAAAGAATTCTCCATTCAGAGTGGGGCTTATTTGGGTACTCATGGTACTCTTACACGGGTACTTTTACTAGTACTATTTGTACAAATGCAAACCATTTTTTTAATACAAGTGCTGTATAATTAGCCACACTTGTTTACAGTGCACTGCCCCACTCCAGTAACAAAAAAAATTCAACAACAAAGGCCCTGCCAAAAGGGAAAAACAGACACAAGTTTACATGCACGCACACACACACACACACACACACACACTACAACCTGGTTCACAGAAAATTCTGCATACAGCATATTTTGGCAGGGTGTCCAGGACAAGGAGTTCAGTACAGAGCCGGCTGCCGTGTGGTTATGCCCCGATACAAAACGAGACTGATGTGTGCATGTACATCCGCACTGCGCCAGCACATAACACTCTGTGCATCTGTCAGGAAATGAAACAGCTGTAACCCTAATCAGATTTCTTTTTCCCAACCTCAAAGAGCTCTTTAATTGATGAAAGTACCTGATCTACATTTGCATCTGCTTTCTTTTCAAGACAGGATAAAAAGGTATTCACATTGGGACGGAGGGAGGGGATTTTGCTCAATCAGAACAGCAGCAACCATTTTGGGGTTGTTTAGTCTGGAGAAGAGGAGGCTGAGAGGAGACCTTATCACTGTCTACAACGATCCGAAAGGAGGGTGTAGCGAGGCAGGTGTGTGTCTTTTCTCCCAGGTAACCAGTGACAGAACAAGAGTAAGTGGCCTCAAGTTGTGCCAGGGGAGGTACAGGTTGGATGTCAGGAAATACTTCTCCACTGAAAGGGTTCTCAGGCACTGGAACAGGCTGCCTGGGGAGCTGGTTGAGTCACCATCCCTGGAGGTGTTTAAAAGACGGGTAGATGGGGTGCTCAGAGATATGGTTTAGTAGTGGACAGGTACGGTTGGACTCGATGATCTCAAAGGTCTGTTCCAACCAAATGATTCTATGATTCTATGTCCTTTCACACACTCTGTGGATACGTTTCCCTGCAGTAAGAGGGAGGCTGGATACCCCTCCTGCAGTTCACCACTTGCCCTCTCCCGCAGCCAGATGAAGCTTTCTGCTAGGCCTACGGCACCCTGGGCCCTGCGTGCAGCCAAGGAGCAAACTGCCTAGAAGACTTGGGTGCATTTGTGTCCTGCCTGTTAACCCTGTTCCCTTTGGAAGGGTGGGAGCCGTGGGTTCCCGGGCAGCTTCCGCGTTTGGCAAGGAGCAGCCCTCAGAGAAGGCACAGCAGCGTCCATGGGGCACGTACCAAAGCAGGACACCATGGCCTCACCTGGCCTGCTCATTGCTACAGAGGCTCGCTCCTTCACGTGCGCAGTGCTCGCTGCAGCCCAGCTCTCCCGAGGGGATCGCTCCCCAGCCAGCACCACGGCTTCCCCAGGGAAGATGGGAGCCCTGACTCCTGAAGCAGCTCCCAACGGGGCAGCTGATGGCACAGTGCTCTTACAGATGGGGGGAGACCCTGGTTAAAGCTGGGGATGGAGCTGAGTGCTAAACACTAGGCTATATATCAACTAATGGTTGGGACTCCTTATCTGTTCCCTCTCCCCTGGTCATCCTCTAAATCTCATCCATTGCCTCTGTTCCATAGCCCAAACCACTCATTTTCTGATGATACCAACCCCCTCCAGGTTCTCACCTGGGTTTAGATGAATAAATACCATGTACTGAGCCAGTTCAGGCCACAGAGAGCAGAGGGGCACCTCCAGGTGTTTTAGGCCTCAAGAGCAAGTGAAGAAGCCCCTAAAAGCTGCCTGCCAGCTGCAGTTTTTAACTTTGCTACATTTTCCCCACATAGATAAAGGCTGTTATAAACAAGCAACGCTGGTTGCACTTACTATTGCACTTTTTCTGTCTTTAGCTGAGGTTTCTATTTGAACAAGTTCATCGTACGAGAAGCAATTTTATTAATCAGTTACCGTTCCCTGAACTTTCCCCTAAGATTAAAAACCAGCTTCAGGGAGCCGGAAAACAATCAGCACAGGTCTAAGTCACAACCACCAAAGCCCATCAGACGCTGACAGCCTCCTTAAAGCCTAAGTCAGATGCTTCCATTTCTCAAGTCTTATTTGGATAAAGTGAGATCAAAGGGCAGCTCCTGCTACTAGTCTCTTCACATTTTCCCTGGGACAGTCAAGTCTGCGATGTAGCTTTTTACTGCTGATTTTTTTTTTCCCTGCTGAGGGTCCCAACAGTCACAAACAAATTTTGCCTGTCAGCCAAGTCTCTAGCAGTGACGCTTGTAGGATGGAATTGATATCTTAAAAACATCCTCTCTCCTCAAAGCTCTAACACAGTTTCTTATCTCGGCTACAACTACACTAGCAAATTAGAGAAACATCTTACATCCAAAATGACAGCAAGGAAAAAAAGTCTGTACACATCACTTAACTTAGCAGATGTCTGTGCTTGTCTGCCAACTCAAGCACTCTAAGAGAAATACCTTGAAGTTTAATTCAATTATGTTTAAGTCTTTCCTTTTCCCAGAACAGTTACAGGAAGAAAAAAAAAAAATCCCAAGATTTAAGAACCTGAGATCAGTGGCTGGTAACATATTTTGCCTCACAAGTTAAAATACATCCATATCAATGCACTTCACATTTTTTTAAAGCATGCAGAGGTCAGACTGCTATGATTACAGCGCATGTAACAGGCTACATTACTGCAGTAACCAAACCCTCTCTGCAAAGCGACAGGGGTTTTTGGAGGCTTGAAGAAGTTGCTTTGTTTTCCCTTAGGAGAGAAAGCATTCCCCTGAAATCGTGGCACCAGCCTAGTACATGAGGAGCCTGGGTTCAAGTCTCTGTGACAGGGATGTGGCAAAGGATTTGTGAAGATGAGCCCCAGTTTCCCACCTGCAAAGCAGGGGTAAATATGTTTCTTCCAGAGGGTGCTGAGAACAGAAATAAGCTTGTTGTCATAAGGTGCATGGTTACACAGTCATGAGAGTTGTATAAATTCTGACCCATTAGAAATCTTCTCAAAATTGTTATTCTTCAGTTAAAAGCTATGGGAGACCTTTTAAAAACTGTTTTCCCCTCTTTGTCAGAAGCAGCATTTAATCCAGTTCTCCCAGTACCTGAGAAATAGTAGGCCTCTAGGTGCTCCCAGTATCCCCACATTTCAAATACTACATAGACAACAAAGTAACAATTCTCAAAACAGTCCTGAAGTATCTTCCCTTTGTTTTGAACATAGTTCTATGCTCCATGGTGCCCTTCACTAAGCCTCCATCTTCCAAATGCCCTCAACTCAAGAAGCACCACTCTCCAGCTTTCCCTCTCAAAGGGCAGACCTGCATCCTGACCAGCCACACCACCATGTCTCTCTCCTGCACCCTCCTCTCAAAGAAGCACCTCACCTGGAGCACTAACTCGGCGAAGCAGCTGGGGCTAGGACAAGCAGCAGCTGCGCGCAACCTGTATTTATTTTGGTTATTACAAAAGTATAAGCAACTTTCATGCAATTCCAGACCACCGAGTTGCACACCAAAGTGACCTACTTGGTGCCATGTTTTCTGCATAAAACTTCTTCTGGCTTCTTTCCCCCGGTTTGTTAACCTTGCCACACCACTTCCATTCAATCTAGAAACTCTGCAGCTCAACACAGCTCCAAGCTCAGGAGAAAGCCAACCACAACTGAGGCTGTAGCTGCAAATCATAGAATGGTTTGGGCTGGAAGGGACCTTAAAGATCATCTCGTTCCAACCCCCCTGCCATCAGCAGGGACACCTTCCACTAGACCAGGTTGCTCAAAGCCTCATCCAACCTGGCTGTGAACACTTCCAGGGAGGGGGCATCCACAACTTCCTTGGGCAACCTGTTCCAGTGTCTGACCACCCTCACAGTGAAGAACTTCTTCCTCATATCTAATCTAAACCTGCCCTCTTTCAGCTTAAACCCATTTCCCCTTGTTTTGTCATTAACTGCCCTTAGGAAAAGTCCTTCTCCAGCTTTCTTGTAGGCCCCTTCAGGTACTGGAAGGCTGCTGTAAGATCTCCCCAGAGCCTTCTCTTTTCCAGGCTGAACAGCCCCAACTCTTTCAGCCTGTCCTAATACATAATAATGATAACAACGCATCAGAGGCACTCCATCTTCAAAGCCAGAACATAAAACTCAAGTGGCTGCAAAGCTGAGCACCAAGGGTGGAACAGATGTCACCTCCAACACCCAGAAGCTCACAGCTAATGGAGGGAGGTAGGCCTCACCAGGTGGCAATCCACTCCACTGCTCACCTTCCAGACGTACCCTGACAGAGAAGCAAGACTTTAGCCATATAATTGTTGTATCACTACACTGGCAGAGATGCCCTCAGAAATCCATAGGAACTATGTTCACCAGATACCTACCATTTCTGAATCTACATGTCCCTCATCACTGCCGTATCTCAGCATCTCATTTCATGTATTTAATTCATGCAACATTCCTGTCAGGTAGGGCAAGCTATTATCTCCCATTTAGGAAAAAAAACAAACAAAAAACAGAGAAACAGAAAAGCTACACGTTTAACAGATGCTGCTACAGAAGACTGGTGGCTTGAGCTGAGGTCTCTCAAGTCAGGAGCTAATGCCCTAACCATCAGACCGTGTGCCTTTTCAGAGACTTCTCAGCCACGAAAAATGTTTTATACAAACTTACACCAAGAAACAGCTCTTCAGAGCTGAGACAGAAGAGTTAACGAGACAAGTCTGCAAACTTAATTATATACTTCCCAGTTACCATTCTCTCTCACCAGTCTGGCCCACTCAGTACATCCAACTCCACAAAGACAACCGAATCAAAAATTCGTACTGCATGCACGTTATATGCTCAGAGAAGACCACTCTAAAACCACAATCACCTATAAACTCACTCTCTGTATCTTGAGACTCTGTCAATCAAGCCCACTTTAAGGTAACTTTTTAAAACATCTTGACAAGAACAGCATTTCTATCAAATTAAAGTGAAAGCTTAAGATGAAAAATTGAATTGAAAATGCTTAGCAGAGGGGTTTAGATACTTAAAAGTACAACACGCATCACCCCTGCTAGTAATAGAACATCATCTGCTTTGGTTCTGAACCTCTTCAAAATATAAGCGAAGAAAACAAAAAGTCACTTCTGAACAGACGCCCCATATCAGAAATCCCACCTAGAAACACTGAAGCAGAGTTAAGTTACAGGTCGAGACGCAAGGTCTCTAGAACAGGAACAGCCACCCAACCTCAGCTACAGCCCTTGTTCCACAGCCTGCCTGAAATGCTTTTTCAGACCCCTGTTCCTCCCCCACTACTGGCTCCTGGCAGCTAGAGCTCTGCCTCTTATCACAGAACCTCTCCCAAAACTCAATTGCAGTTTTGTCAGATGAGTATGGGGACTGTTACCAAACTTAATTTTCAGTCATTCAGGATTCATGAGCTGAGCACTAGCGACAAACCACAATCTTCAGACTGCTTCCCTGGTGTTAGCACAGTGAGTCATTTTGCTCCCCTCAAGTACAGTCAGTACCAATATCAAATGCTGTATCTCCCAGAGAGACGTATTTACATACTTACTTCAGCCTCCTCTAAACAGCAAAAAGAACATTTTATCACAGACAAGCCACAGGCAAAGTGAAAATGTAATTATCAATTTACTTCACTAAACCACATTTAGATTAACATTTTCATCTGAATCATCAGTATCCTGATTAAGCACTAAATACTGCTAGATTCAAACAAAATTATATGAAAATCACACACTGTAATGCAACATAAAACAATCTAAAGGAAGGAAGCAGAGTAGGGAAATGAGTTTGAGGTGACTTTTTTCAGAAGTAACATTTTCCTAGACAACCAGTGATCGTTTTACACAATCTAAGCACATTCCTAGCCAAGCTTAGGGTTAAGAAAGGCACAATGACCTGTAGGTTAAAAACTCTTCGACACAATCTCCTAGTAGAATTAACCCCCACCAACGTGCCAGTGCTGAAAATTCAGCTTAGGATACTACAGTATGCATTTGAGGCTCACATTAAAAATACCCATTTACAGCTTTATATGTTTTATAGGATAAAATGCCCCAAAGCATCTAAGTGTCCAAGAAGCTCGTGCTGCCTTTCCAAGGGAGACTTTGTCACTTACCAGTCTAAGCGGCCTCGTACTGCTGCTGCTGCTGCTTCACTCACTGTGTCTGGTTCCTACTTCCCCTTTAAAGGTCACCCACAGCAAAATTTCACTGATGGTGACACTGACAGGCTACAAATTTGGAGTTTCCTTGTTTAGGATCTTAACGGCAACGACTAGCACAACTGGCCTCACAGAACAAGTTAGTTATCATCAAGCAGATACAAACTCAGCTTAACAGACTCATTTTCAGTTCTGCTAAATACAGTAGCTACTGTAGTTTCCTTATCAGATGGGTAGTTTTTGGAAATTAAGGGATTAAGAAACAAAGAGTAGTGATTAAATATCATTCTTTTCCTACAAACAGTAAAAAAAATATATAAAAATCTCACAAATCCTACACCTTTTCTAAATGTGGGCTAAGCAGAACTGGTAGTTTCTCTTATTTTATTCATTTACTTAATCCAGAAGTAGCTGCAAGTGTTGTGGCTTTCTCAAACAAACCATGATTCATGTTCAAATGGCAGAAAAATGATCCCCAAAATGGTTCCATTTTCTGGGTACCTCAGATTCAGCTGAAGCACTAGACATGTCTGCACTTGCAAGGATTTAAAGAACTGAGAACAGGAACTCCCCCTTTGCTGCAAAGCACTTTGTTCCACAGACCTACTGCTCTTTACTGGAATTAAGAGCACAGCAAACATTGAACTGTTTCTATTTCACAGAGAATACATTATTCTTATATGAATTTAAATACTTTAATTTAAATATCATTAAGTGTTTTTCCTCTGAATGTCTCCAAGTCTTTTGAAATATCAGATTTAAGAACATCCCCAACTAGTTTATGTGACTTGATTCAAGACAAAAATCAAGGCAAGCAAGTGTGTGCCCCAGGTCACACACCCTGTTCACAACACCAGGAATAAAATCAAAGCCCAAACTCCCCAGACTCAAGCTCTAACACCTCTTCTATGGTCATCTTTTAGGACCAAGCAGTAAGAGCAGGTCCAACAGGAGTAGTCTCAGGACACCTAAGTGCTATCTATTCTTCCTCAGCAGTAACAGCTCTTCCTGAAGTGGTTTTGTGACACGACTGCCTACAGACAACAACCCAATTTACTTTTGATATGAGCTCACTGAAACCAAGAGACTGAATTTCAGTGATTAGTGCCTATGGCTTTTCTATATGCCAGTCCTGTATTAAAGGACAAAGGATTTGGAAGGAACGTTCACAATTGCCATGCTGTAAACACTGTTTAAATAGCAATAAAACAGTGACACAGAAGGAAACAAGTTTAAGCGTGACAGTTACCGTTTGCATTATGTAGGCTGTACTGCTAGATTATGTCAAAGCAAAGCTATTTGTGTCTGAGAGATACTAAATCTGTACAAACCAGAAAAACACAAAGTAGTTGCTCTGGCAGAAGTTTGAAGATTTAAAAAATTCCTTTAAAAGAAAAATATTACTGTGGTGACACTAAGAAACTTACAAAAAGAGATCCAAAGCACAGTTTTAACTCCTGTCCAAAATAATGCCATTCACTTGCGCTTGTTTGCAGCTCTTCTCTATCAGAAACACAAGACCAGCCTCGCTGTTTCAAAAGGATAATCCAAGTCAGTGCAAGAATTAAATAAACACCAGGCACTTCAGAGGCAAAACCAAGTTGGATGAGCCTAAAAACCCAGCGGAGACATCCCACCACCACACCCACCAGCGGT
>NW_010320917.1:0-226 GCF_000700745.2 Antrostomus carolinensis | reverse complement strand
CCTGCCACTGTAGGCGGCAGCTGGATGTCCCGTAGCAGGGAGCCAGACAGGACCTGCAAACCCCGCAGCGTTCCCTCCAGCCGCCCTGAGCGGCGTCTTTACGGGTCGAGCGAGGAGCCCCAAGGCCCCACGGCTCCTGCTCCTGCTGCCGGCCCCGCAGCTGCGCCGGGACCCGCTGGCTGCAGAGGGGCTGCCCGGACCCCGCCCCACCTCCCCGCAGGGATCC
>NW_010320916.1:67300-67787 GCF_000700745.2 Antrostomus carolinensis | reverse complement strand
GGTGCCGCTGCGCTGGCCGCCGTCACGTTTACACACAGCTCGGTCCGGTTTGCTTGGCGAGCCCGGGGGTGGGAGAGGGGTGAGCAGGGCGAGTGAAGTCAGTGGGGAATGTGCGGAGCTGGCAGGGGGCCTGGCAGCAGGCTGGGGACTTGGGGCCTTCCATTCCCGCTCATCTGAACGGCTTTTCCGTGGCCGGGAGCTTAGTACGGGGAGGTGTCGGTTCCTCCGGAGCTGTGGTCCCCTGGCTGGGTGTCGCTGTCACACCCCTGGCACAGCTGTGTGGTCTCAGGGGGTGTGCAGGGCACTGGGAACAGCAGAGCCACAGGGTTCCCGTGGTGTTGGGAGGAGCGTGCAGTTTTCATTGCGGGTTTTGCAGTTGTTTTTCTGAATGGGGAAGGCAGAGGTGTTTAAATCTGGGCAGGATGGACAGAAGCCATCAGTGATTCTCAGAGGAAGCACACCCAGTCCTAACACAAGTCTGTCCGTC
>NW_010320916.1:65882-67256 GCF_000700745.2 Antrostomus carolinensis | reverse complement strand
GAATGTCAACTTGAAGGACAGGCTCACCATCGAGCTACACGGTGAGTGAGCAGGAGCAGGGCAGCTGAAAACTTCTCTGACTGTCCACAAGTGAAGCTGTGCAACTTGCATGTGTTTTCCCATGAAATTTCTGCTGCCCAGGAATGTGTTGCTCAGTTTAGGTGTTTAGCAATAGCACTAACCTGTGGCTTTCCTCAGCGGATGGGCGCCATGGGATTGTCCGCGTAGACCGGGTGCCACTGGCGGCCAAGCTGGTGGATCTGCCCTGCATCATCGAGAGCTTAAAAACCATTGACAAGAAAACCTTCTATAAGACAGCAGATATTTGCCAGGTATGGGCTGTCCTTCTTGCCTGCCCCAACAGCTTAATTCCTTACCTCCCTCTCCAGAAAAACCCCTGTACACTTTGACAGCTGGACACCCAGTATAACATGGCAAATTTCTGTATTTTCACAGTATTAGCAGGTTAAAATTCCTCACTCTGCTTGGTGTTTAGAAGTCCCATTTCTAAAGCATGAAATGTGGTTGTCCTTGTAACAGCGTAACTGCTGCTGTGTTTAGATATGAACTGAAATTGGCCGTTGTGTTTCTCGTACCCCATGCCTGTGAAATCCTTTGGCTCACAACATGCAGTGGGCAGTCACCATTCATTTTCCAGAGAAGCTTTCACTTCCTTTTGTTGATGCGGCTCTTCCAGATGCTTGTTTGCACTGTGGATGGTGATCTGTACCCACCTTTGGAAGAGCAAACTGTGAGCACTGACCCTAAGGCAAACAAGAAGAAGGACAAGGACAGAGAGAAGAAATTCATCTGGAACCATGGCAGTAAGTAGAGGCTGTGCCAAACCCCTCCATCTCACCACCCCGGTGTGCCACCCCTGCGCAGGGCGCTTACCACTGCCATGTCCTGGCTGTGCTGCTGCTCCATTCTCAGTGCTGTCTCTGTTCCTGAAGGGATCTTCTCCCTTTTGGCACGCAGCTCTCCCATGAGGCTGTCTGTGTGACACACGCGATCTGTTTCCTCTGTCACAGTCACTCTTCCCCTGAAAAATGTACGGAAGAGACGATTCCGGAAGACAGCTAAGAAGAAGGTAAGTTGCTTCTCACACAGGTGCAATAACCAAGAGGTAGGAAGGCAAAGACATCAGAGCTGTAACTGTCTATTAGTCCAGAAAACATGTAATTTCTTAACATTGCTTCACATGTTTCCTTGCCCGAGATGAGGGTGAAGGGAGGGTAGTGGATTTAAACACTTCTTTGGGTGCTTCCTCCATGTTTTCCAAGATGCTCCTGCGGGGACAATCCTCTGCAGAGAACTGCTGGACTGCTTTCCTACAGCTGCCCTGCCATAGCACATCTCTTCCTGCTCATAAAG
>NW_010320916.1:59534-65846 GCF_000700745.2 Antrostomus carolinensis | reverse complement strand
TTTCCCAGCTGAAATCTTCTCTCTGTGCGTGGCCTGTTCACTTCCCCAAGAAGCAACACTACAAATAGAATAACTGTCATGTCAGTTGGGGGAGTGACAACAGATGGAGCTCAGAGCCTGTCTCTGTGCATATGCACAAGCCAGGCAAGGTGTTGGAGAGATACAACACCGTGAGGCTGGGAAGACTTGTTCTTCTCTGCTTTGCAGTTTCTGAAAACAGGATGGAGTGCTATTTTGCATGACATTTGGGAAATAAATTACTTAAGACATTCTTGTAGCCCACAGGAGAGATTTCATGTCACTGCATTAAGATTCCTGGCTAATTTAAGAGTGAAAAATTAAACCATTTGAGTGAGATGGGAAGGAGTTGAGTTGACCATTCATCAGGAAATAGCACCTCAAGGACTTTCTGCATACACACAGAAAGTCTTTATTTCCTAAACATTCTAAGTAGAAAAGTGAGAGTATACAAGCCACCAAGGAGCTCTGTAGAAAAGAGATTGATTGCCTTCTGAAGGTGCATACATTATTTTTAGGGTGAGCATGAGCAAAGGCTGAACAGAAAGCATAAGAAAAGGAAGTCTTGAAAGAGGGCTCTTTCCAGAGGTGGAGAGTTGGGAGTTGACCAGCATCAGCAGCCTGCACGAGGCATTTCACAGTGTTTCTGTTTTTCTTCCCCTCTCTGTTGCAGTATATTGAGTCTCCTGATGTGGAAAAAGAGGTGAAGCGTCTCCTGAGCACGGATGCTGAAGCTGTCAGTGTCCGTATCCTTTTAGGAGAAAAAAAAAGCTCAAGTCGGGGACCAGATACTTTGTGTGACCTGGGGGTTGTGGAAAGGAGAGACAAGTTCAGCTTTGGGTGGTGTGAGAGACTGGGAGATAAGCACACAAGAGGCACTGAAGTTTTGGAGCTTCATCTTTACCTTGTTCAAAGCTTGTTGTTTCTTCATGGTGACCTCTTGTGTGATTTCTTGCAGTTTTGAGCATTCTTTCATCATACTGCTTCGTTCATATTCCTCTTTTTCCCTTGACTCATCTGTTCCTGCTGTCAGGCTGGGAAGTCATTGCTGAAGATGAAACAAAAGAAGCAGATAATCATGGTTCACTTACCAGCCTGGACATCTCCTCCCCAGGGATGTCAGGACACAAGCAAGGCCATGGCTCCTCAGGTGCAGTGGGGAATTGTTTTCTTTCTAGCTACTAAGTAATCAGTTAGGCCCATTCTCTCTGGGATAAGCCTTAACCAGAGCAAAGGAGAGAGGGTGTTGAGACAGGCACCGTGTACTGATATGGTCCCTGGCAGGCAAAGGGTGCTGGGAGGTCATCAGCTGTGTTTTACCTCTTCCCTTTTGCACTCCCCTAGAACATGATGAACTGCGGGAGATATTTAATGACATCAGCAGCAGCAGTGAAGATGAAGATGAGAGGGATCATCACGATGATGAAGACCTGAACATCATGGACACTGAGGAGGACTTGGAGAGGCAGCTGCAGGACAAGCTGAATGAGTCCGATGGGCAGCAACAGGAGAACGAAGGGTCCAACCAGATAGGTGAGTGGGTGGCAGAGTGCAGCAGAATCACCAGGGTGCCAGGCAGTCTGCACTGCCCAGCTCTGCTGCTGCTCTGGGTCTGAGCTCACTCTCTTCCAGTCATGGGGATCCAGAAACAGATTGACAACCTGAAAAGTAAACTCCAGGAGACCCAGGATAGGAGGAAGCGACAGGAGGATCTCATCATGAAAGTGGAGAACCTAGCCCTCAAGGTAAGAGCTCTCCTAGGGTCTCTTCAAGTCTTCTGCTTAGCACTGGCTTGCCATTAGATCCAGCAGACTGATTGAGCTGCTGCCCTGAAAAAACCATGGGTCTTTGCCTGCTGGGTTAAAAATAATTGTGGTGGGACCATACACACTCCAGCATTTCCCCATGGAGGCCAAACAACCCATGAAACTGCGGGAGGTAGGGGGGCTGGTTGTCATTGCAGCTTGGGGCTTGCTGCACAATTTTATATGTTGTGCCAGCAGCCATTCAGTTGAGAACGCACTGTTAACTGTGGTCTGGCATGTTTGTCTCTGCAGACCCGTCTCCAGGCTGTGCTGGACGAGTTCAAGCAGCAGGAAGAGCGAGAGAAGCAGCAGGTGAGAAAACCCCCATAGTGGAGTGGGAAAGACTGGGGGATGACATGGTTCTAGGCTTGGCCTCTGACAAAATTACAGAATCTGGTACCCCCCCAGCTGCTTGGAACTCCAGTGTTACAGGTCAGGTGTGGTTGTACCTCATGCATGGAGCTTCCTAAGGCACAAGGAAGTGTAGGAAATGGAGTTGATTGCAGCCTTCCTTCTGGAGGAGCAGTGAGCAAAAACATGTCTAGTCAGCAGTCCAGGGCTCCTAGGATTGCTGCCTTGGGTACAACATGACACGCAAACCCACTAACACCTACGTGTAAGAAAAGCAGCAGCTGCAGCGTCTTGGCAGATTCCCTACCTGGGCAGCTCTCCTGAGTTTCAACGAGGTACCAAGGCAGGAGGTTCCCACTCCCAGGTTCCTGTTGTGTGGATTCACCTCGTGGGCAGTGCTAAGTCCTGCCCCAGAGGTGCCCAGGCACAGCTCCCTGCAACGTACAGGCAAAGCAGCCACTGGTGTAGGTGGAAGATTCACAGGGACAAGTGCTTGAGCCGGAGCTGCCAGGAGTCCCAGCCATGCCTCGCTGTTAACGCCTCACTCCCTCTTCCCAGATGACATCCCTGCAGGAGCAGCTGGAGTCCCTGATGGAGAAGTGAGGAGTGCCTGGGTCTCTGTACCTGTGAGCAGAGTTGAAGGTGTTGTTTATCTGCCATGCTGAAGTCTGGTGACACACCTCTGCTGCCAAATGTGCTGCTGGACAGTGCTAGAGGTTCCGTGTCCAGAGCTGCTCTCACATACATTGTGCTGGGCTTGACTGGTGGAGCTGAAGAATTGAACTATGCCTGTGAGAGCAGCCAGAACACTGGATTTACTGTAGGTACTCAGCACCATTCTCCCAGCAGGGTTTCATTATTCCTAGGACAGCATGGTGCAGCTTTCTGCATCTTACTGAGTCTTGGATGTGATGGGCTGTGGCCTGGAAGGAGCTTGTTCTTGTGTTTGCAAAGCAGATTCAATAAAGTGCCATTTCCAATCCCTGGTCTGTTCCTCTGTGGTCTCTGGAGCACAGACTAGCATTGCCACTTGTCATCTCCTGCTTGACCACACGTCGCCCCTGGCTGGTGCTCACACTGCCAGTGCTGGACTCCTTCACTGAAATGCTCCTCACGTGGCGGGGTCAAAGGGAGACTGCGTGCGAAGGGGACCCCGTGAGCTGTCACTCTTGGGAGGAACGAGGCCCTCCTAATCAGGGAGTTTCTTTAAGTCCTTATAGACTAGGCAGGCAAATCCCAGCTTAACCTGGTAGGGTGGGAAGAGGATTAGAAAGGCAGTTCCAGAACACAACGGAGGGCACCAAGGGCTTCAGGGAGGGTGTGCAACAGTGGGACACCCCTCTTGCAACCTGAAGGGCAGGAGAAGGGGAGGAGGCTTCCAAAGCTCTGCCCCCAGCACTGAAAGCAAAAGGCCAGTGGCAGCCCTGGGAGATGACACGTGTGTCTAGATAGTCAGGAAAGAGACATACCTTGAGGAAGACACAGAGCTCAGGAAGGGTCAGAGCATGCCCCTGTGCATGTGCCTGTGACCCGCTCCTGGAGGCCAGCAGGAACAGCCATGGAGGAAACCTACCTGCTGAATGTGGAAGGTGTCAAAAAGAAGATTCTGCATGGAGGCCACGGGGAGCTGCCAAAGGTGCAGGATGGGAGCAAGGTAAGTTGTCTTGGTTGTTAGTCCAAAGCCCTAGGAGAGTGGGTCTGACACCACCATCCCTGCCCATAAGCTGCGTTCCAGCTCTGTGGTATGGGGAGATCCCATCTCCAGGGGATCCCTTGCAAGGGAGGTGCAGGAAGGGCTGGTTTAGGCACTGGCAGTCCAGTTCCCCTCACAGTGACAGCTGAAATTGCCCACTGCCTTCACCTTGCCTTGGTGCTGTTACCCACCTCCTTCCTTGGTCCCGGGGCCATCAGAGCTCAGCACCCACGATAGCTTGTTGGGAATCTGCCTTTCCTGATGTGTCAAACAGGAGTAAGGGGTGACAACAGGGAGTTCTGAGATTCCCCAGCCCATGGGTATGAGCCGATCAGTGTGGGTTCCACCAGGTCCTGGTGCATGCTGTGGGAGCACCGTATACTGGGTTATAAAGGGGGATCCAAAGAGAGCAGCAAGATATAGCACTGGTGGGCGTTAAGACACTCCACCATCTGCTTGGTGTCTAAGACGAGCTAGTAGGAGGCACAGTCTCCTGCTGCAGAGAGAGAGCTGCCAATCAAATCAGCACCTTACCAGGAACAGGCTTGGTTGGCCCCAAATTCTGTCCCTGTAGCAGAAGGGTTTGGGGCTGGTGAGGAGGCAGAGGGCTCTCACTGTGGTGCCTGCCTTGGCTCGACACTGGGCTTTCTCCGGGGCAGATCACCTTCCACTTCCAGACGCTGAAGGATGACTTTGAGCGGACGGTGATTGACGACAGCCGGGAAGCTGGCATCCCCATGGAGATAATTGTGGGCAAGATGTTCAAGCTGGAGATCTGGGAGACACTGCTCCGTTCCATGAGAGCCGGGGAGGTGGCCGAGTTCTGGTGCGATGCCATTGTGAGTGAGGGGCCCACAGACGCCCAATTCCTTCCTTTCTGCAGAGCCAGGGCACAGGATCATGTACCCCAGAGATGCTCCAGACTTGCCTGGTGCAAGCACAGGGGGTACAGGTGTCAGCCAGTGTCAGGGGGGCTGCCCCAGAGGAAGGAGGTGCAGGCTGGCTCCATGCAGCTGAGTGGGGTGCTCCCCCTCCTTGCAGCACACAGGCATGTACGCCCTGGTCTCCAGGGGCATGCGGAGGATCGCAGAGGGCCGGGACCCCCTGGAAGGGCAGAAGCACCGCTGTGGCATGGGCAACATGTTTGACTACCACAGCACAGGCTATGAGGACCTGGACGAGCTGCAGCGGACGCCACAGCCCCTCATCTTCATCATGGAGTTGTTCCGGGTAAGGGGGAGGGTGGGGATGGCTGCCAGCCTGGGGATGGCCAGGGCAGGCAGCTCAGCTCCTGTTGCCCGTGCAGGTGGAGGAGCCCTCGGCATACAAACGTGACACCTGGGCTATGAACAAGGAGGAGAAGCTGGCAGCAGTGCCCGTGCTGCACAGCGAGGGCAACCGCCTCGTCCTGCGCAAGGAGTTTGGGCTGGCAGCGGAGAAGTACCAGGAGGCTGTCATCTGCCTGAGGAATCTCCAGGCCAAGGTGAGCAGGACCTGGCCACCTCCTGTCATTCCTGCCTGAGTTTCCTCAGCAAAACACCCCCCTGTGGGCCCTGGGTACCCGGGAGGGCACAGCCACAGACATGAACCACCCACTGTGGCTCCCTGGGACAGGAGAAGCCATGGGAGGAAGGCTGGCTGAAGCTGGAGAGCCTGGTAACACCACTGGTGCTCAACTACTGCCAGTGCCAGCTGGAGCTGGGCGAGTACTACGAGGTGCTGGAGCACACAACAGAGCTCCTCCAGAAACACAAAGGTACCCATGCCCTGCATCTCAACCCCCCACCCCCCTCTACACTGTGCCCACAGGCCCTGGGTACTCTGGCCTCTGGGTCCCCCACCCATGACAATGCTCATCCCATGTCCCTCTGCCTATGACAGTACCTACGTCATCTGGATCCCCATGTCCACTGCAGAACCCATGTTCCAGATCCCCCAGTGCCTATGTCCTTGGTTTCCCCTGCCCATTACGACCCTGTGGCCTCTAGGTTCCCATGATGTTGTCCCACATCATCCAGATCCCCCTGCCCACCATGGTTCCCCTTGCCCATGATGATCCCTGAACCCCATGTCCCCTAGTGCCCACAGTGGAACCTGCATGACCCAGGTCCCCCTGTTCATGATAACACTGCCAGTGTCCACTCCATGTTACCCTGCCTATGACGGTACCTGTGCTCCATGTCCCCTGGGTTCCCAGGCTCTCCAGCTCCTGCGGCTGGTGGCCCTGAGCTGCAGGACCCCCACTGTGGGCTCTCCCCCCCTGGCAGACAACGCCAAGGCCTATTTCAAGCGGGCGAAGGCCCACGCTGCTGTCTGGAATGAGCGGGAGGCGCGGGAGGACTTCATGCGCGTGGCTCAGCTCGACCCCTCCATGGCGGCTGCTGTGAAGAAGGAGCTGAAGCTGCTGGGGGAGAGGATGAAGACAAAGAACGTGGAGGATCGGAA
>NW_010320916.1:58369-59505 GCF_000700745.2 Antrostomus carolinensis | reverse complement strand
AAGAACTACCAGGGGCTCTTCCAGTCATCCCGGGGGCTGCGGGCCAGCAAGGGGCAGGAGAGAGGGAAGCTGGGGACAAGGCTGCGGAAGGAGGCATCCCGGGGTGAGACTGGGGTCCCAGAGACCCCTGGGGAGGGGGAGCAGGGGACAGGGACCAAAGAAGCAGAACAACCAGGGACTGACCAAGCAAAACACAGGACCCCCAGGGCCAGGTGTGAACGGGCAGCGCCAGGAGGAAAAGCAGCCCAAGAGCAGTCTGTAGGGGCAGAGGTGGAAGAGGAGGAGGGACAGGAGGGAGAGGAGGAGGAGGAGGAGGGAGAGGAGGAGGACGGGGAGGAGGGAGAAGAGGAGGAGGGAGAAGAGGAGGAGGAGGAGGAGGAGGGAGAAGAGGAGGAGGAGGAGGAGGGAGAAGAGGAGGAGGAGGGAGAAGAAGAGGAGGAGGGAGAAGAGGAGGAAGAAGAGGGGGTGGAGGAGGAAAAGGATAAGGTAGAGGAGGAGAAAGGGGTGGAGGAGGAAAAGGATAAGGTAGAGAAGGAGAAAGAGGTGGAGGAGGAAGAAGAGAGGGGGGAGGTGGAGAAGGAGAAGGAGGAAGAAGAGGAGAAGGTAGAGGAAGTAGAAAAAGAGGAAAGGGAGGAGGAAGATAAGGTAAAAGAGGAGAAAGCGGAGGAGTACAAAGAGGAAGAGAGCCCAGCAGCAGAGATGGAAAAGCTGGCTGTAGGGCAATGTGGGGCAGAGGGAACCGGCACAGGGAGCGTGGCCCCAGAGCCGGGATCCCCCAACAAGAAGCTGGGGGCAGCTGAGGGGTCCCCAGAGCTGGAGGATGAAACAGCTGGAGAGGTGCTGGAAGAGGGGAGCTGCAGGGAGCAGCAAGCAGGCAGAGGGCAAGGAAATGATGGGGAAGGCATCCCCCCAGACAGCTTCAGCCCCGGGGAGGTGCTCCAGGCTGGGCACTCAGGGACAGAGGAGGAGCTGGGTGGAGGGGCAGAAGAACCCCCCTGCCCCAAAGCAGCCAGGGAAGCAGATGATGCCCCCCCAGAGCAGTGCAGCTAGAGCAGAGAGCTCAGGGCCACCACCCTGGGGCACTGCCAACCCTGAGTGGGGCTGGTTATGTCTGGATGGGGGAAAGGTTGCCAGGC
>NW_010320916.1:56112-58341 GCF_000700745.2 Antrostomus carolinensis | reverse complement strand
CTGTCCCCTGAGAGGAAGCCCCAGGGCTGGGGACTGGCATTGCAGTGACACGGCAACTATGCCATCCTCACCCTGCCACTGCCGGGACCACCGCCCCACTGTGCAGCAGCGCCTGCTGCCTCCCTGCCCCAGCTCATCAGCTCCAGCGCCTTTCAGCTGGGCCCCGCTGAGCTCTGCTGGCTGAGAAATAAAAGCTCTTCCCTGGCACCATGTGCTGGATTTGTTCCTGGACGTGACCTGCTTCCCTGATCACAGCTCACACCTCCTGCCTTGCCCTGGAGCCTGTGGCACAGGGATGGGGAATTTTGCTCTACCCTTGAGAGAGCGAGTTGAAAAGGCTGCATTTCACCCCATTTAAGCTCCTGAATCTCTCCTGTGTGAGAGCTGTCCCCATACTTCCCTCCAGTATCACCGTGTCAGTCCCAGAACCACCAGCACTTCCAGGCAGGGCTGAAAGCAGGTCCAGACCCACAAGTACCAGTCCTGGGCAGGCTTCAATGGCAGCCAGGACTGGGGTGCACCCTATGCAGCACGGAGGGTCTGAGAGCCCCAGCCTTGTTCCTGGGCTAGTCCTCAGCTGAGCCCCTCACTGTGCCATGGAGACATGGGGAACATGGGCAGCACCTGGGGCAGGGGCACCCAGAGACCTCTGGCACTGGACACCTCATGGGGCTCCAGGGAGAAAGCAGAGAGGGAGAGGACTGCCTGCCCAGCATTCCACTGCTGCCTGCACCCTTCCTGGGGCTGAAGGGTTTCCTACAGCAGAAGTTCTGGGATGAGGAGGAGGGACTGTCCCCCCACAGCCCCTGTCCCAGCCCTCAGGCTGCTGCATAGCCCTGAGCAGACCTTGCTGGAAGAAGACAAATGAAGATGATGGTCAGGGAACACGCCTGTGTCTGGGGAGCCTGGGCTCTGCTCACAGCTTCTGCTCTGCCTCGAATGGTGTGAATGGCCAGGGTGACACAGGGACATCTGTGTCCCAGCAGCCTTGCAGGAGTGGTGCCAGAATGGCACAGCGCCGGGAGCTGCCCTGACTCAGCTGAGGTGCACGGATAGAAGAGGCTAGAGCACCAATCTGGGTCTCAGTATAAATACAAATTTATTCTCTTTCCAGAGCAGAGATGGTGCAAAGCAGCAAGGACAGCAGCACCAGAAGAGTACATGGTTACCAGAGCATTAGCCAGCCCACTCCCCTCCCAGCTCCCAGACACAGCCCACGCTCACCCGACAGCCTGAGCACCCAGCCTGGTGATGCTGTTCCTCACACCTGGGGTGGCAGCTCTGCCCTCATCCTGCCTTTTTGTTTCTCCAGCTCCCACCAGGCTGGCTCCTCCTGACCTCATCTTCAGTCCAAAACCTCCCTCCTCCTCTTGGTCCCCCCATCCTGCCACTGGGATAATGGAGGGTGCAGCTGGGTCTCACAGGCTGGCACATGGTCCCTCACCAAGGACAAACAAGCAGCCTAACGCACAGCACGCTTACAGCCCGCCTGGCACCACCAACACCACTCCTGCTGCTGGCCTGGGTGTGAGAGGGGACAGAAAGGACAGCAGCCCACACCGCTGCCAGCAGACACTGCAGCACAAGACCCCGGACACCGGGCTGTAAGGCTCACTCTGCCTAATCCCTGGTGTGGGCACCGCTTTGCACCTCTGCCAGCACGCTGAGGACAACCACCCGCATAGCCCTGTGCCTCCGTACACTGCCTTGATCCAAACCTCCCCAAACAGCTCACCACCACATCACAGCCCATCCCATCCCATCCCATCCCAGCCAGCAACAGCAGCCCCATCCCTGTCCTCGCAGCAAGCCCTGTGTTGGGCAGGATGCTTCACCAGCACATAGCCCTGCCTGTGCCCTGCGGGTTCAGCCTTCTCATCCCTCCACAGCCTCTGGCCCCAGAGCACAAGGGCCATCTCAGCCTCCGCTCTGGGGCACCCCGCAGCACCTGACTCTACCTCTTTCTCGACATAACACAGCATGAGACAACTAGCTTGAGGGAGCCTTTGGGACCAGGAGTCACCACCACTGAGCCACCCTGTGAGCCTTGCAGAACAGCCTCCTCCACTGCCAGGCAGGACTTGGGAACTGAGTGCCTCCAGTCCCTCAGCCCCACTCAAATCAGGGGACAGCAGCAGGGCAGCAGCTCTTTGGGGGTGGCAAGGAGGTGCCCTACCTGTCCTGCTGCCTGCCCGCACTGCTATGCTCCTGCATCACAGCCCAATGGCC
>NW_010320916.1:54207-56092 GCF_000700745.2 Antrostomus carolinensis | reverse complement strand
GAAACCCCTTCCCACAGCACCGTGGAGATGGGTGGCTTCAGGAGACAAGGCTCCCCAGGGATGGAGCCAGGTCTGGCCAGGACAGGCTCTCTGTGCCATGGCAAAGGCACAGCTCCCCAGGAAACCAGGGGGGACAGAGTACCTGCTCCCGGTCCAGCTCTCTGCTGAGCTCCCCTCCAAGGCAGCACCAGCAACAGGGAATGTGCTGATCCCCACGGGAAGAGATGTTTGGCTGGACTGAAAGTGAAGGGCAGTTGCACTTACCATATGAGAATTTAATGCAGTGAGTCCATGGGAGTATTTAAGTACAGAATATATATATACATAATATATAGAAATATATGCAAATTAAATGATAAGGCTCTGTTATAAAGACCTTCTCTCAAGATAAGGCTACTAGCTGGGCTGAAGCTCTATCATGGACTCATCCCTACCCCATCAACCTCGCAGACTCTCCCCACCAGGTAGTATGTGCCTGGTTGGCCGTGCAACACTGGGTGGCAGAGAGAGTTCAATCCATAAGGCTGGCAGCTGGATGCTGTTAGAAAGAGTTCTTTTAAAAAACAGGTAGCTCCAGGAGTGTTTTGGTGCCCATAAACCTGGAGGACCCTGGGCACAACTGAAGAGGAGCAGGATGCTGAGCTCTGCATCCCCCGAGGGCTGCAGTCAAAGGCAGCAGCCCACAAGCATCGGGGGAGACAGGCAGTTTTCATGGCTTCAGTTCTTTCTTCTGAACCTTTCCACCCAGGCTTGGACACTGTGGCTGAGAGACTGAGCCAGCCTCCTGGGGAGCCCACAGTCCTGCTCCCGCATGACCTATGTTCCCCTTAGATCTTCTGGAGCTGGCAAGCATCCTGCACAACCGGCTCGGAGGGAGTCTGTGTGAGGTCTGCCACAGCACAGGGAGCATGGCAGGGAGAGGAGGGGGAGGAAAGCAGCCAGCTAGCTGGTTAGGAAAACCTCTGGCTCGCAGGAGGTGTTAGATAAGGGAGGTCATACCTGAAAGAGAAATGGAGAGGTCAGGAAAATAGGACCTGGAGCCACCTGTTGAGAACAGGGCTGCTGCAGAGCCAGGAGGATCCTGCGCAGGGATGGCAGAAAGCAGGCAAGGATCTGCATGGGCAGAGAGGGAAGCTGTCCCACGCCTTGTGTTAGTGCTGGTACCAAGCAACATCTCCCCTTGGCATGTGCAGGGGCAGCCTGGGTGGGGGACCAAGTGCTGCTCCCAGGCTGGAGCACAGAGCGATGGCAGAAAGACCAACACCAAACCCTGCTGGGCGAGTGGAACACCATCCATACCCACATCCCCCAGTCCCCATCCCTGCTGAGAAGAGCCATCCATGAACAACTAGGAGAGCTTGCACCATTGCTTCCATCTTTCCAGGTAAAATCAGGGCCTCGACCTGTCCTGGAGAGGAGTCTGGACAAGGATGAAGTGAGGAGGTGGCTCAAGGTCATCGCTGCAAACTCTGTGCTGGCAGATCTATCCATCTTCACACTGGGGAGCCCTGTGGGGTCCCGAGCAGGGCAGAATGCTGCCTTGCAGCTCATCTGGGGAAATCTAGTTGGTCCATACTCTTGGCAGCTCTGATCACCTCTCCTTGCAGGTGCTAAGCCTCCTCATCCTCTCTGTGCCCAGGACACGTACCCGTCCCGGCAGCGCTGCGGCAGCAGAACTCTTGGCTGTAGGTGCTGCGAGGGATCGGCCGTCACAGGGAAGCTGGGACTGGGGCAGGGCTCCATCGGAAAAACCTCATCTGAGGGAGCAGTAAGAGGCCAGAGAAGGGGATTGCACTCGAGTACCTCGAGAGTTGGGGAAGGCGCTCCGCAGCTTCTCCATGATGTCTTCCAGGCACACACTGACTTCCTGGGTTTTGGCTTCCAC